>NC_132786.1:74385833-74691250 GCF_048418805.1 Vulpes vulpes | reverse complement strand
AGTAGGAAAATGGTGAGAACACTAAAGAAATTAGAGTCACAGTAAATAACACAAGTGATTAGAAATAGTGATGAGAAGGGAAAAAATAAGAGCTGTTACTTTCACTAAAAGAAGGGCCTATGGATAAGATGCTACCCCTGGCCTCCAGGAATTCACATTTTCTTTTTTAAGATAGATAGATAGATAGATAGATAGATAGATAGATAGATAGATAGATAATAGATAGATTCATAGATTATTTATTTATTTATTTATTTATTTGTTTATTTATTTCAGAGAGAGCTCACAGGAGCAGGGGGAGTGGTAGAGGCAGAGGGAGAAGCAGACTCCCTACTGAGCAGGAGCCTGAAGCCAGACTGATCCCAGGAGTCAAAGGTAGATGATTAACAGACTGAGCCACCTAGGCACCCCCAGGAATTCATATTTACATAAAGGGGAATGCATGTTCAAACAGAGTCCATGTGAGGTGATTAAGTAAATATATCCCATATCCCTCATTCACTAGAGACCTACTCTCAGGGGTTAGAAGATGGGAACCAACTCAATCACTGGAGTGAATTCTTTTTAAGGAGACATATAAGACTAGCTTATTGTTCACCAAACTGTATCTCTCTTCTTCCTGGGCTGGCAGGCAGCATCCCTCCCAGCTATGCGTGTCCATAACTGAGTTCTGGTCAATGAAATGTGAGCAGAAGTACTGCAAGACCCTTCCAGGCCTACCTCTGAAAGACATACTGCTGGCTCTCCCATGTGTTCTCCCCTTCCTTATTGGTTAGCCAAGTGCAAAGATCCAGTAGAGCACTGTAAGGCTCTAGAGGATGGGAAAGTCACTGTGTGAAAGGAATCTGAGTCTGTGAATGGCTGACCACATGGAGCAAAGGGCCCTCCTTTAGCCTCACTAACCTCCTCTGGACTGTGATATTTATGAAGAAATCAACCTTCATCATGTTAATCCACAGAGAGGCTCTGGCAGTGCTTATTAAAACTATCTATCCTGACAAAAATGCGTATCTTAGGGATGCCTCATGATGATCCATTTATGTTGCCCCCTTTGTGGGTGTGAATGTGTATAACTTAAAGACATATTTGTTCAAAGCACATCTTAAAATATGTACCTGAAAAGGAGAAGCTGAAAATATGCACATATGCACAATAAGCTTCTCTTTTAGGAAAAAAAAAAACGATCTGGGATTCTGATTGTTATAATACAAGTCTCCTGTAATAGTCTTCAAAACTGATTTTAAGCAGCACTTTAAAAAGAAACAAAAAAATCAGCAGCAGCTTATAATGGGGCCTGGGGAAGAGAAGGAAATGAAATAAAAAGATATCCAAAGTTACTTAAATTGATGCATATTCTTACATGTAGCTAGAAATGTATAGTTCCCCATGTCAGCCTTTATAGTCTGTAGGTTCTCTCAGATGAGGTAACATGCTGTGAAAAAGAATTGCAAAGGAAATGACAAGAGCAGATGTTTGCTCAAGACAACTGGAGATTTTCTGAAAGCATCAAAGCACACAGCCTACAAGTTATCACCAGCCAGGCGGATTGCAGCTAGTCACAAACCTCTAGATTTGCATCTTGAACAAGTTGGTCTCTTTATGAGTAATTTTATTATCTTCAATAATGAAAGAAAGTTAGCTGCTCTTTGTGCCACCTTTAACTTAGATGATAAATTATCACGTGCATTAATACATATGATGCATGCTTATTTCAATCTGGGGCAACTCTCCTTACAAAGCACACCCAACAATCTGGCCCCTGATTGTGATGCTCAGTACCTCAAAAACAGCAGCAGAAAGTGTTGAGTAATTTTAGCTAGAACAGCAGCAGAAAGCCCTGTTAGTCCCTTCTAAGGTTTACCCCACCCCTTTTAAAGGTCCACAATCCCTATATTGTTTAGGAGTAGAGGGAATACGGAAGAATTCAATGTGGTTCATTCCTAGTTTAATGCACTGACTACAGCAAAAGATCCACAGGCTTTTATTTTATTTTATTTTTAAAAAGATTTTATTTATTCATGAGAGACACAGAGACATAAGCAGGGGGAGAAGCAGGCTCCCTGTAGGGAGCCTGATGTGGGACTCAATCCCAGATCCCCAGGATCATGACCTGAGCCAAAGGCAGGTGCTAAACCACTGAGCCACCCAGGTGTGCAGATACACAGGCTTCTTAATAGAGACAAGGGATGACCTGAAAGTTCAGAAGATAAATTGAAGAGGCAGACTCATCCAATTACCATGCTGGACATTTAAACATGCCTCTCTGTGGGATTCCTCAATTTATATTCTGTTTTTTCAAATGGAAATACTTTTTCATAGTATGTTTATGAGAAGTAATATAATTCATGCATATTAAGCACTTTCAAAAGACCACCTCTGACACAAAGTAAACTCTGTGCCACCTGCTATCATCATCATCATCATTGGCGGATCAAGTTAGAAAAAAAAGAAGTAGGAGATAAGCAAGTCCCTGATTTTAGTGGCAAACATAGATCCCTTGCTGTGGTTCTTTGAGAGTAGACAGATCCTCCCTTCAGTGGCTCACCTGCTAGACTGGACAGGATATTCAGAGTCAACAGTTCTTTGATACCCCAAAGCCTTTCACAAACATGTGGATCTGGACTCAAAATAGCATGTTGCATTTCTATGCCCGTCTAGATGAACACTTCCCTATTCTGCCAATACTCCAAACTATAGGGCTTTCCCCAGGCAGGGTGATCCCTGAAGCCAGCTCTTAATGTCCCTTACTCCCCCTTCCAGCCCAGAGCCATGGGCTCTGGTCCTATTCTATTGCTGTTACCTTCCTGGAACTTCCAGTTCAGGAATTCATTGCCCTTCCCACCTCTGGTCCTGAGTCCATCCTATTCCAGAATACATTGGAGGAGTTGGAAAGTATCTGCTCCTATTTCCCAGAAAAAAAAGTCTTCAGATTTTTTTTTTAATGAAAATTGGTATAACCCATAGCAGAGCTATACAAATGAAGTTAGTTTAAAAAAAAATAAAAAGAAAACTGTAAGTCAGGCAAACCTTCTAGTCCGAAGAAAATTCTGATGAAATCAAGACTTGCCACCCAAGATTTGCTCCAAGAGGATTAGAAATAACTTGTTTCTGATTTGCATGAGTAATGGGTCATTGCTCATGAAAAATATTGTTAAGCACTTAAAAATATAAATTCATATATTCTCTATGTATTATTTCCCTCTTTAGTAAAATAAGATTTCCTCCAAGTATATCATAGTATTTAATTAGTATGTTCCAGTAACTGGATAGTACAAAATTTATGAAACATTATTTAAAAATATATACTATTAGTAAACATATACATGTAATTTCATATATTTAATATTTTATTTAATATTATAACTATATAAGTACATACATACTTAAAAATAATTAGTGAATCACAAAAGTCAGGTAATTTTAGCTAGAACCTGTTTCAGGTAAAATATTTTAATATTAAATATATTATATATAACATACATATTCACATTAATGAATATCAATATGTAAGTTTAATAAGTCAGTATTTAAAATATTCCATAAACTTATATGGGTTTTGGTATGATGTATGTGAGTACATTGAGACCATATTTTTAAAAAACTCAGGGTACCTGGCTGGCTCAGTCAGTAGAGTGTGCAACTCTTAATCTCAGGACCATGAGTTTGAGCCCCACGTTGGGCATGGAGCCTACTTAAAAAAAAACAAACAAACAGGGATCCCTGGGTGGCTCAGCGGTTTAGTGCCTGCCTTTGGCCCAAGGCATGATCCCGGAGTCCCGAGATCGAGTCCCACATTAGGCTCCCTGCATGGATCCTGCTTCTCTCTCTACCTATGTCTCTGCCTCTCTCTGTGTCTCTCATGAATAAATAAAATCTTAAAAAAAAAAAACCAACTCTAGCCACTAATATTCATAAATTAATATATGAGAGCTATATAAATACAGAAACAACACCTGATTCAGAATTTCATTGCCTCGGAATAAAATTGGCTTTTAAATATAGTTTTTGGGGCAGCCCGGGTGGCTCAGTGGTTTAGCCCTGCCTTCAGCCCAGGGCAAGATCCTGGAGACCCGGGATGGAGTCCCACGTCGGGCTCCCTGCATGGAGCCTGCTTCTCCTTCTGCCTGTGTCTCTGCCTCTCTCTCTCTTTCTCTGTGTCTCTCATGAATAAATAAATAAAATCTTTAAAAATAAATAAATAAATAGATAGATAAATAAAATAAATAAATGTTTTTGAATCTAAAGTAACTTAAATGAAAAATCTAGCTTTACTGAATTGGTACAGTGAGTTTCAAAAAAAAAAAAAAAACCTCAATGAGATATATTGCCAACTAGTTAGATGTCTCTAATACAGGCTTTTCCAATTTCCCACTAAAATAACTATGGACCCTAAAAACATTTTTAAAAAAAGAAAAATAATAACAGCTAATGAAAGTACTAACAGTAAGCCTAAGTCCAGGATCCGGAGAGAATTTTTAAATGGCTTACAGTAGATTTAAAAGTATACCTGGTGAAGTTCCCACAGAAACAAAAGGCAAAACAAAACAAAAGCCCTACTCAACTGAAATGCTGCCAACAAAACTGTAGGTCTTCCCTCTACTGCTTCTCTTTCTAGACTCCATATTTCCCATCCACTACCTTGAAGACATGACAGATTTTTGACAACCTAAAAACTAAGTAGCTGGGCATACTGTGAGGTGAGGCACAGAGCGAGTAGTGTCTTACTAATATTCTTTTATATACACGAGTACAGTTAACAGCTAAGATTACATGAGTATTTGCATTCTGATACAATTTACCATTTCAGAAAGAAAGGGGTAGAGTTAGCTCTAGCACATTAGGAAAGGCACAAACCCCTACAGACACAAACTCCCTATAGGGGGAGGTTGTGCACATGAACATCACTTCATTTTAAGAAATGCCAGGAAGAAAAGGAGTGTTGAGAAGGTGTCAACTGCACCGCTGCAGCCTCTTGAGGCAGCAAGAATAATCTATGTCCATAACCACTACCCTGCACAGCCCCTCCTTTCCCAAATCCAGCACCCTGCCACAGAACTCCTCCTGCCTGCGCCCTTGCCTGTGGCACTTCCAGGCTGCTTGTCTGTGCAGAACCACTAATTTCCCTTTACCTCCTGAAGAAATGCGGACCCCAGCTGGCTGGCTCGCAGTGGGAGCAGAAGTTGCAGAAAAGCAAAGCTTCCTGGGTAGGAGGACCGGGGCTTGAAGCCTTATGCATCCCCCTATGGTATTCTCAGCCCGTGAAAGGCCAGACAAAGGAGTAGAGAGAAAAATCACAGAGAAATTACACGCCCACACGAGTTCTGGAGCTTGTTCCTCTTACACAAATGTACAAACATAAAACAAAAACATATCACACCTCTGGAAAACACTCCAATACAAGGCAAAAGAACTGGATTCTGAAAAGTCATAGGAAGAGAAGACCTTCAAAAACATTTCAACAGCAGAATTAGATGAACATCTTAGAAAACAGGAAACAAGAAAGAATAGAATTAATGATGTAGGAGCCTAAAACACAGGAAGTCCTACAGAAGCGTCTGGGCCTTATAAGCCGAGGGCCCTGGCTACTTGTCCCTCTTCCCTGTACTCACCCTATTCCAGCTGCTTCACTCCCCCTGCTGCATCTTCAACCACACCACCATTCTTTCTTGAGGTTCTCCTGAGGTCCTGAGGCCTATCTCCCACTTTGCTCAGGTCTCTGTACCTGGTTGTCTTCTTCAGAAAGGCTTTTCCTATTCAGCAGGAGCTTCTTTAGTGCCCTCCCTGCTTTAAAGTAGGCAGATTCTTCACAGCACGTGGGCACAAGGGCAGTCTCTCATAGTGATTACCGGTCTGTGTTCAAACCCTGGACCTCCCATTTTCTGGCTGTGTGAGTTTAAGCAAGTTACTTACCTTCTCTTTGCTTTATTTTTCTCATGTAGTACTAAGGGCAGCTGACGTTATTAGCATCCCGCTGCGTCAGCACTCACCATGCTTCTGCCCTTGGTTGGCTTCATACTGCCGCATCTATGAAAGACCTTTAGCCAGAAAGTGTCCTAGAAAGCATGCTCAACCTTTCTGCAGGACAGTCCAGAAGTGTCAAGGTGTTAAAACTAAGCACTCTAAGGAATAGAAGCCTGAAGATAAATTTCTCTACTTCCTTACCCCTTGAACAGAACAGTGGAAGCCAGCTCTATACCAGAGGTTTGCAACTGGACTGAGCCCCAGCAGCCCAGAGCCTACACACCCTGTAATGGCTTTCTTTTCTTCTTTTCCTTTCCCATCTCAGTTCTCCACACCTTTAACAGTCCTCCCTAAGGTCCCATCTCACTTAAATTGTTTGCATGCAAATGCTACCCTCAGGGTTTGCCTCTGAAAACCTTTGAAACCTACATCATAGGATAATCTTGTAGATTAAGTGAGTTGATATAAACAAGTACTTAAAACAGTAACTGGAACAGACCAAGCATTCAGCAAGTATTAATTTTATTAATTCATTGTTATATTTCAGTGCCTAGAACAATGCCTGGTAAAAGGTACCTGCTCAATGAACACTTTGTGGAATGAATAAAAAGAAGACAATAGTATGTATGAAAGAAAGGGAAGATGAGAGAAATAAAGAACTGTAAGGGGAAAAAAATATGTCGGCTCTATTATAATTCAAATTGGAGGGTAGTGAGGGCTAGAAATAGCATGGACCCAGAAACCATGTTAAGAATACAGAAACAGAATTAGAGGCTATTCTTGAATAGAAAGAAAAGAGACAAAGAGGTGAAAGTGACCAGAATGAGTATGATGAATGTGAAGGGCAAAGAACAAAAATCAAAGCTAAGAATTTCAGGAGTTCCTAAAGAAGAAATCAAAAGTTCTCTTTAGGAATGGTAATAATAACCAATGGAAGTGTAGGCTAAATATTTTTTCTAAAACTTGGAAGGGGCAGGGGGCTTAAATATGCAAAGAACGATTTCTACTTTCTTCATTCACTTCATAGATCTTCACAAAAAAAGTAAGCACTCACCTGTTTGGATGGAGCCCAAGACATTCTTTGGCACATTTCATTAATAGAAAAATGGGGTTGGTTCCTGCTCTTCAGAAGAGAAGGAACCTGCCAAATCTCATTTCCCACTTCCACATAATGGGAGCCTGCTGGAGCTTGGGCCTTTGGGGAAGCTGCTATCATCTGTGTGACTGGCTGGGTATGTGGACTCTGAGTAAGCAGGTAACTTCACTAAATCCCACAGTATAAGCTGTACTTTCCAGTTTAGAAATCTCACATTTGGAGGATACTCAGTACTGGGAAAGTCCAAAATACAGTGGGACTTTAAATGCGATTACCTTATTTTCTCTGTGACTTCTCCCCAGTCAAGTTCTCAGAGACAAGAATTAAAACCCTAAAATCCCTGCGAACTCCTAACGTCTTATACCTAAACAGACTCTAGAAATTATTTTTATTTTTTATTTTTTTTTAATTTATTTATTTATGATAGTCACAGAGAGAGAGAGAGAGAGGCAGAGACACAGGCAGAGGGAGAAGCAGGCTCCATGCACCAGGAGCCCGACGTGGGATTCAATCCGGGGTCTCCAGGATCGTGCCCTGGGCCAAAGGCAGGCGCTAAACCGCTGCGCCACCCAGGGATCCCTAAAAATTATTTTTAGAATTACAAGGATAAGAAGGTAAATGTCTCTTAAGCTTTGAGGCAAAACAAAAGACCTTAACTAAATAGTTATGGTTAAGAAAATCAGACTGTTCTAGGATATCTCTACTGCATTAAATGTCAGAAGACAATGTAACAAATCTAAATAATTCTGGAGCAAAAGTACAAGATCCATGGGTTTTACCCAGCTAAACTAAGGGGACAAAAATAGAATCTTAGATATTTAAAGGTTTAGAAAGCTCATCGTTTTACTGAGAAAATTCAATAGGAAAAACAAAACAAAACATATAGACCAAATGAAAGCTGAAACAAAAGCAAAGACTTCTGAATAAGGATGAAGGTCAATTTGTGCAACAATAAATAATATACTAGTGGGATTGGAATTGCAAAAATCACCCTAGGAATATTAGAGGTAAATCTGGAAAAGTGAATTGAGGGTTGATCATGGAGAACCCTGGATGTGAGTCCAGGGAATTTATCAATCTTTTTGTAAATAACATAGAACTAAATGAAAACTTTTGAGCATAAAAAAGTGCAATAAGTAAAGGGCGTTAACCTCTATACAAGAAGGAAGCAGGATAGAAAGCTATCATAATAGTTTTAAAAGGAGAGAAGGAAAAATGGAAGAAATAATATGATGTAAAATACAATAGTAACTGTTTAAATGTGAGGTTCAATATGGAGAGAGATACTAATCAGAAATATCAAAAGCAGATACTAATGTTGAGGTTACTAATTAAATTATAAAATTAAATAAACAGGTATATTTTAGGTACAGGGCACCTAGAAAGAAAAATTGATGTTATCTATTAGCTATGTACATTTGAGGGGAAGAGCTATATAATTAGTTTAGTTACCAAATTCATCTTTTGATAATTACATATAATGTCTCTTGTCTTAAATATAATCATTTAATAAACACTATACTATTTTATTAATGAACATGGTTAAAAGTTATAATTTAAATTATACATCTATGCTTAAATTTTAAATAAAAATATTTTTTAAGATTTTATTTATTTATTTGAAAGACAGAGAAAGAGAGAGAGAGAGAGAGAGAGAGAGCAGGAGCAGGGGGAGGGGCAGAGGAGAAGCTGATCTCCCACTGAGCAGGGAACCTGACTCCAGGTCCCCTGGATCATGGCTTAAGTTGAAGGCAGACACTTCAGCAACCCGAGACATCCAGGCATCCCAAAGAATTCTTTTTAGAATACATTTATCTGTTAAAGGGACCTCAAAGAATGGAGGTTTCAGATTATGTTTTTATATTAAAACAAATTTGCCAACCGGAAAGACATTTGTAGAAGTAAAAAAGATTTTATCATTCTTTAACCATGTGCTTTCCTAACATTCTGCTGGGGAGGCTTACTACTGATTAACTACATTGAGATCACATTTAATTAGGTCTAATACCTTAGGCTTTATCAGCAGGATATAAAAAAAAAACAAAACAATGGACACCCTGAGAACTTATTGTAGAACAAAGTTAGAGATAGACTCAATTTTGACCTAAATATTTACCCTTGAGCTTGAATCATCTCAGAAATTTGAAGAATCACTTTATAGGTTTCCTGATTTCTATTTCCACCTGCTACCATACAATATTTCTTTAATCCTTAATTTCTAAACTTTTAATTAGAAGAAACTGAAGGAGTATTGCCTGAATATTCCCAATGGCAGTAAACAGAAGAGAAATAAACTCTATTCCAGACATTTTATTACATAAAGTCTCTAAAAAAGATTTTATTAAAAATCTTTAAATCTTTAAATCTATAAAAATACATTTTATTACATAAAGTCTCTAAAAAAATTCAAAGTCTTAAAAAAAAAGATTTTTAAGATTTTATTTATTTATTAATGAGAGACACAGACAGAGAAAGAGGCAGAGACACAGGCAGAGGTAGAAGCAGGCTCCATGCAGGGAGCCCGATGTGGGACTTGATCCCGGGACTCCAGGATCACGCCCTGAGCCGAAGGCAGGTGCTAAACAGCTGAGCCATCAGGAATCCCCTCCAGAAATTTCTTATTTGAATTTAGCATTCTATGACATTTTATTATCAGTATGGACTATTTAGAAATTTTCTACTTAAGATTTCTTTATTTAATACACTGTATTCTCATATTCCACAATCTCATACCAGTAATAAGTCATTAGAAGCACTCAAATTTAGATTACTTTATTTCATAAGCATATGCATGATCATTGTAGAATCATGGAATTATGACAAATGCATATATATCCATGTAAATTATGAATACAAATACTTCCCCAGACACAATGAGAATATATTATTTTCTCATTTTCTCTGTCTAATAAGTGTTTGTAAGTAGAAAATAACTGTAAGTAATCAATTAGGTATATCATTTGTATTATTAAAAACAGAGTGTTTTCTTTTTAAATGAGGTTTTCTTAGAGCAATACTATAAAAGCTTCCTCTACACATTTCCTATTGGGACCTAACTGCATTTGATATTAGAAAAATTGCCATAACATATAAAATCTAGGAAGCTACCATAATGACTATCCCAAAGAATAAAAATACCACCAAAACTCTAATTAGTTAAATGTGTCAGAAGTTATTCCTTTTACATAGTCATTAACAAAATTTAGTAGGTAGCCAGAACAAGTACCATCATGTTTTTTCATCATGTTAGGTATTTAATATAATTTTAAATAAACTAAGGTATTTAATTTAATTTAAACAGAAAAACTGTAGGTAGGTTATCAAAGATTGTAAAAGACCAATCGTAAAAAAAAAAAAAAAATTCTTGTAAAAATTAAAAGCGCCACTAAAAAAAATCCTAGGAGTTATGTAATTAAGTCTTTTGTATCTATTCAGAGCAATAACAACTATCTCTTATCTAAGAAAAATTCTTAGTCACACACAGAGAGAGAGAGAATGGCAGAGACACAGGCAGAGGGAGAAGCAGGCTCCATGCACCGGGAGCCCGATGTGGGATTCGATCCGGGTCTCCAGGATCACGCCCCAGGCCAAAGGCAGGCGCTAAACCGCTGCGCCCCCCAGGGATCCCTCTAAGAAAAATTCAAAGTCTCTAAACAAATTATTTTTCGTCTCTTGAATTTTACGTCTTGTATGAGCTTCACTTTGAGAGTTAGTAGTAAAATCTCTCCATATTCTAATTTAAAGGGAAATATTTTTTTTAAGATTTTATTTATTTATTTATGATAGAGAGAGGCAGAGACACAGGCAGAGGGAGAAGCAGGTTCCATGCAGGCAGCCTGATGTGGGACTTGGTCCCGGGTCTTCAGGGTCAGGCCCTGGTTGAAGGCAGGCGCTAAACCGCTGAGCCACCTAGGCTGACCCAAAGGAAAATAAATTAATGAGGTCATTCTCTCTAGCTAGCGATCATGACCTAAATCATGAAGGAAAAAAACACATTTTTCTTTTGTTTCATGGAAATATTAATATAGCATGTAGAAAACTTTATGAAATTCAGTTTTAAAATTTACACATCCTATCTTGTGAAATTCATTTGAATTACTATTTCTGCTTGGTTGAAATATGTAATAGCTTATCTATACATGAAAGGCAGCGGTATGAGTAAAGTATCTTTTTTGCTTTATCATTGTTACTTTTTTAAATGAGGAATTATTATCTTTTTATATAGCAGCTTTCTCCTTTCCATTAATCACTGTCTTCTGTATAAAATTTCAAGGGATGAAAACTACAAATTTTCTTAAGAATAGTTAAGGAGTGAAGAATAATCCAGTTTTTTTAAAGGCATACTCCAGATAAATCAACCATGTTTAAGTCATTTCAGTGATTGTCTTCTTTTTCACTAACTTACCCATAAAGGGAAAGGTCCTTTCTGATAAAATGAAATGAAAACATTAGCATTATTATTTTTTTTTAATTTTTTTTTAATTTATTTATGATAGTCACAGAGAGAGAGAGAGAGGCAGAGACACAGGCAGAGGGAGAAACAGGCTCCATGCACCGGGAGCCTGATGTGGGATTCGATCCCGGGTCCCCAAGATCGCGCCCTGGGCCAAAGGCAGGCGCCAAACCGCTGTGCCACCCAGGGATCCCGCATTAGCATTATTAAAGAATGTTTTTATACTGATTTGTCCCAGTGAAAACTGTAATAAAATAAAGATTAGCAAAGCACATATTTTTCTTGCCTTTACTTTGTTAAAGTATTTCCTTCACTGTATTATATGTAATATACATGAAACTGATGTCAGACTATACGTTTGGCAATGAGCAATGTTTTTTTTTCTTCCTAATTAAAAAAAATGACTTGATAGGAAAAATATTTTATTTATTTACTTGTTTGTTTGTTTATTATTCTTAGGTAATATCTACCCAATGTGGGTCTTGAACTTACAACCCTGAAGTCATGAGTCATATATTCTACCAACTAAGCCAGCCAGGTGCCCATAAGAAAAAAAAATTTTTTTAAAGTCCTACAACTAAATTTCATTATAAATACGAATATAAAAATTCCACAATAAAATACTAAATATTAAATAATCATCATATCTAGCATTATATTAAAAAAATAATACACCACATCTAAGGAGTTTTTATTACACAAATTAAAAATTAGACACTAGGAGAAAAATTACTTTAATAAATTCATTAGCAAAAGAAAGAACAAAATTCATAATGATCATGTCTTCAGAAAAAATTTAAATTAAAAAGTAGTTTTTAGTACAAAGTGACTATTAGAGATCAACAATTAGCTTTAAGCCCCCAAAAGGTAAAGGCACTCTCATTAATTATCAGGGTCAAAACAAAATACCCAGTATTATAATCAGTGTTGCATGTCGTTCTGGATGTCCTAACTAATGCAAGAAGACAATAAAAGAAATGATGTAAATATAGAGAAGAAAGAGACAAAATTATGCTCATTTTCTAACATGAATGTGTACTTGAAAAAAAATAATGAATCATCTGAAATTCCACTAGAAGCAGCTAGATAGTAAATAAAAGTGCCACTTATAAAATTCTTATGTAAAAAAAAAATTAACAACTTTCTAATATACGTCCAATGATCACCTTAAAATACTATGGGGAAGAGATCCCTTTAATAATAACAGCAGCAGGGCAGCCTGGGTGGCTCAGTGGTTTAGCGCCGCCTTCAGCCCAGGGCGTGATCCTGGAGACCCAAGAGACCCAAGAGACCCCATGTCGGGCTCCCCTGCATGGTGCCTACTTCTCCCTCTGCCTATGTCTCTGCCTGTCTCTCTCTCTCTGTCTCTCATGAATAAATAAATAATAAAATCTTTTAAAAAATAAGCATTCCTATAAAAAAAATAACATCAGCAAATAAAAAATGTCCATAAATAAACTTAGAATTTTCCAGAACTGTATTAAAAACTGGTAATATATTACTGAGAGCCACACATAAGCTGAATAAAAATTTTGTATTACTACCTAGTATTGATACAGTATTCTCTTCAAGTGGATTTGTAAATTCAACCTATTTCTAAAGGAAATCGCAATTCAGTTTTTTGTAGGAACTTTACACAATGTACCTATACAAGAATAAAGCCAATTTTGAAACCCATACTAATGGAATTTATTCTACCAGATATTAACATATATTAATTCAAATGCAATATTTAACACAGAAGTTGTACTAGCAAGAAAAAAATGGGTAGTAAGATCAGTGGAATAGAAAATTCACAAACAGAACCAGAAAATGTAATAATATAGCATAGGATTAAAATAGCCATTTCAATCATTTTTTTAAATGATGGCATTTTCTATAAATAGTGTTGAATGGTGACTATACATGTTAAAAAGTTAGATGTCTACCTCATATCTTTACCTCATATCTTACAATATAAAATGAAGATGAATTCAATATTTTATTATAAAAGAATGAATCATAAAACAGCTACAAGAAAAAATATACTTTTTAATAATTCTGAAAGCATAGTATATCTGTTTCATCTAGTTTAAAACTAATTTCCTAGTTGAAAGGATCAGTGTGAGCTGATCCTGAGTATGGAGAAAGACCTCAGTGTGAACAACACATAATGGAGAATATAAACTCAGCAGATATGAGTAAAACAAGAGGGCTTATTGATATCTACACACCTAGAGGGTCTCCAGTAACAGCAAAGAGAAAAACTTTTGGTAGTCAGTCCCCAGGCAGTGATTGCTATATACCAGTGGAAGGATGTAGGAAAAGCAGAAATGGTATGGAAATAGGCAACACAAGGTAGTTGTACGTCTAAGAGAAAGGCCGGGTTCATCTCACTAGATCAGATGAGAAATAGCATTCCATAATTGTAATGGCAGAGATCAGACAATGTGCACATGTGCATGCATGCACGTGTGCATGTATGTTTCTGTTTGTCCCAGAGAGAAGAGCAGAACGCTGTTTCCCTGCCTCTTGGAATTAACTCAGAGTAGCCATGTCTCCTACAAGTGATCAGACATTCACAGGCTAGCCCCTGCCTGTACAAGTGACACACAATCCTCTGAAATTGCTTCACTAAAATCTAATTACATTTGTTTAATTCCAATATACATTGACCTTAATTCAAACTATTGTACTATAATACATTTGCATCGTTTGATTTATGGCTTAAAGCACTCAGATTCCAAATAATTCAGTTGTGAGTTTGGAGTACAAAAAGAAAAGCCTCATTAAAAGATAATATTTTTGGATAACCCAGGCCTCCTCTGGGAGATTTTTCCATAGGGTTGTCAACACACATTTCCAGGTATAACACAAAAACAGAAAGTAGAGAAAAAAATCTTGATAGATGCTACCTTATAATTTTAAATTGCTATAGGACAAGTAATACTATACATGGAAGAATGAACTACAGAAATAAATTTGTAAAATATATGCCAGATCAAGGGTTAATGTACTTAGTCTAAAAGAGATTCCTCTGAATCAATAGGAAACAGGGGAATACCCAAAATAGGCAAAGTAATGAACAAGCAATTTGCAAAATAATAAATATAATTGGCTAATTAGTATACAAAAACTTTTAAGTCATTAGAAATAAAAGATATGCAAATTCAAATAATAAAATAAATTTTACCTTTATTATTGATAAAGATGAAAAATAATAATAATACCCAGTTTTGCTAATGTACAAAAAGATAGGTCAACTTACCCACTACTACTGTGGGTAAGAACATAGGACAATTTGATAAGATCTATTAAGAAACTTAAAGGTAAAAAAAAAAAAAAAGAAACTTAAAGGCAGTGATTACATGTCTAAGAATTTTTCCTAAGAAAATAATTGAACAAGTAAACAGATTGTTGTCATCTTCTTCATATACAAAGGACACCGTGGTATTATCAAAATTCTAATGAATTATTTATATTTCAGAATGAAACTTGTTCAGTATTGTGAAGCCCTGTCCCCATAGTATACTCAAATCAAGAAAACACAAAGTTATTTTTTAAATGGCACCCACAATTCAAAAGCTCTAATCACAAGAACAAAGAAAGACACAGAATAAAAGACACAGATGGAGACAATGTGAGTCCCATTCGTGCACCTGCGGGGAAATGGATTCTCTGGAACACTAAAAAGCTGGAGGCAGAAACAGGGACACCTGGGCACTAACTGTCTTCCTTTCCCTGGATGGGAATGAAGTCTAGCTAATGCTAAATTTGATTCAAGAACCAGAAGAGCCCAATATTTGTATAGAGTACCTTAAACAGAAGTGCACAGATTGTTAATGTTAAGTTCTTCCAGAAGGCTGATGTAAGCTCTGGGTACAAAAGACTTGTGGCTTAGCACAAATTGAGCATTTTCGCACATGGAATGCCACTCTGCTTAGTATGGGCAATATCAACAGCAATTCTGTGATCTATTTAGGAACCAGGGGCCAGGAAGACCTCCGCCAAAATGTACTGTGGTAAATCAGAAACAACATAATGTACAATATGTGTGCAAGTATGGGCTCTTCTCATTAATTGGAAATATGCAACACCTTTACACTGCACCTATTGGAATTCTTGCCAATCTTCAACTGCTTAAACTATGTGTAAACAGAATCCCCAAACAGAATCCAAAAACTTCCTAGACTTTGTAAACATAACCCACTGAATGAAGCAAAAGCATTTCCATTTGCTATGTTTGATATCTTCAGTCCATCCTGCAATTTGGACAAGGTCACTCACTAATTATGTGTGTCAATGTTATAAGTCTATAATTGTAATCTGGATGTTTTTATGTCCCTCCCATGATATTTAGGGGATAAAGTGTCCTAAATACTTCTAACCTTTGCCACACTTTATCTTCTCAGGCTTCATGATGTCAAAATAATCTTAATAGAAATGAAAAAGTTGGGCAGCCCGGGTGGCTCAGAGGTTTAGTGCTGCCTTCAGCCCAGGGTGTGATCCTGGAGGCCTAGGATCGAGTCCCATGTCAGGTTCCCTGCATGGAGCCTGCTTCTCCTTCTGCCTGTGTCTCTGCCTCTCTCTCTCTCTCTCTCTCTCTCTCTCTCTCTCTCTGTATGTCTCTCATGAATAAATAAAATCCTAAAAAAAAAGAAATGAAAAAGTACAATCCATCATTATTCTAAATAGATTTTCTATAGGAAACCAACTATGCTCATGGTTCTAAACATCCAAAGATTTGTCTGACTGGAAAATGTTGTCATTACAGCAATGCTGTCAAGTTTCTTAGAGATTCAGAATTATATCCCAACTTAGTACCATTTCAATAAAATATAGTCTTTCTCATTTTCCCTCTAAAGATAACTGCTCATATGATATTAAATTTAACACTGGACTAAATATACACTAACATGTGATTTCTCCATTCCCTTTTTGACCAATGGCCAGACTTACAAAATGGCCATTTCCAATGGCCATTTTTTCCATTAACTTTTTCATTCATTTTGCAAATATTTATTGAACAGTACTTAGGTAAGCACTAAGCCAAGCCATGAGAATATAAAGTCAAATAAGACATGACTACAAACCTCAAGAGAACTGTAGTCTAGCAAGAGTCAGAGGAGTAAATTTGCAATTCACCGGCAGCACAGTGAGTATTACCTACTGATTAAGGGACATGGTGGAGGAACAACGAAATCAGACCAATGCAAACGAGGATGGGCTCAGGTCTAGGAAGACTTTCTAGAGGTGATCCTTGAGCTGAGTTTAGAAATGAGAAGGAAAAGGTGACATGTCAAAGATAGGAGTGCAGATTCTTAAAAAAAAAAAAAAAAAAGCGGGGATGGGGAAGCAACTAACAAGTGATCCCAAAGATGTGATAGAGCATGATTAATTTACAGAATCACAGCCCAGCATAGTTCAAGTGAAGGGCACTTGTGGAAAAAAGAAAAAAAAAAAAAAAAGAGCCTTTTCAGGGAGGATGTGATGTGCTAAGCCAAGGATTTTCAATATGATGCTAAAAGCTGCTGGGAGCCATTTAGTAACTTTAAGGAAGAGAAAAATGTGATGAGATAAATATTTTGAAAACAAGCCCTCTGGCTGCTCTATGGAGGATATACTGAAAAGAGAACCAACTTGAAAGAGGGAATTGGGATGTTATTGCAATAATCCAGGCAAGAAATTTTAACGGCTTCAATTAAGGTAAGAGAGATCTAGGGGAGAGAGCAGATTTAGAATATATTTTAGTACTGGTGAAACACTGTATACAGGGAAAGAAAGGAGTCTAAATTGGTTTTACATTTCTGATTTGGAGGACTAGGTGGATGCTGTTTAACTCACTAAGATGAGAAATTCAAGCAAAGGAATAGGTTTGGAGTGAGAAATGATAAACTTAATTTTGAACTTGACGAGTTCAAGGTCCAAGTGCATTGGTGCAGGATAGAGCTGGATAAATGAAAGGTCTAGGTCAGAGATATGGCACATACCTATACATGAGGTAATAGAAGTCATGGGAATGGTCAAGGTTATAGTGTTGGGGTGGCAGGAGATGTTATGCAGAAAGAACAGAGGTACTAGCATAGAACCCCACGAAACCCTAAATTGAGGGGAGAGCAGTAGGCAGACAACAAATAATTGCTAGAGGATCAGATGAGGAAAAGGAGGAAGAGGAGAAGAGGAGATCCAAACAGGCTGATGGAGGAAAATCTCCAAAGAAAGTTAAGTGTTTCAAATACTTCAAGGAGGTCATTTAAGATGAACAAGACAAATGTTCATAGCCTTTAGCAATGTGGAAATCAGATCTGAAGGAAACAGTGGTAGAAAATGAAAGGAATGGAGAAGTTAACCAGATTCCAGAGGCTAAGGAAGGAAACAGGCAGTATGAACATAGCATATATCAATGTTCCAAATAGTCAGAGGAAGGAAAGAAGGAGGAAGACATGCTCCAAATCAACCACTAATTTTAAAATTACTAATTATTTTCATGATTAATTTTTCCACAATGCATATTTTGGCAACATCCTTTTCTAATAGAAAGGAAATCTTTTAGAAACAGTTTTATGTTTCCATAATATAAAACAGAACAGAAGATAAACTCCTCCCACTTTCTATTCTGATGCCAAAGTTGTAATAAAATAGCAGCAGTAAGAGAAGCAGCAACTGGGAACTGGAGTGAGTGCCCTGGAAGTCCCCCGCCAAAGTTACTCAAAATCGTGTTGCACCCATACTTGCCATTCAGGCAAAGCACACTATAACCTACTAGAGTATAAATACATAATATTCACTTTACTGTATCTTACATCTTTTAAGATCAAGATGTCTTGCTTAGTCACCTAATATTTAACACTGCTTTCGAGTAATTCTTCCCAAGAGATTTAAACTATTGCTCTCAATGTTCCTAGTGAAATCTCCTCTCACATCCCCATTTCAGACTAATTCTCCCACAACCACTTTATAGAATTACTTATAGTTTTTACTGATGTTTGTTTCTAACTCTAGTTTAATATGTGCTATAAATTTTTAATAATTATGCTGACTTGCATTTATATAGTGTTGTTCACCCTGAGAGATCACAAAGCATCCTTTCAAAACTATACACTGCTCACATAAATAAACACCAGGCAACGTTAAGGATGATGAAAACAACCAGTCATACAATTAACATGCTGTTTACCTAGCTCTGAAACAATAAAGATGCTTCACAAGACTGGAGCTGGTATCAATCACAGGAGATGCTCCATTGAACACCATGCCATAGGCTGATACCATCTCTGACTGTTAACATAGACCATTTTTTATTCACTAGGATAGAACTCCTATCAAGTCAAATTGAATTAGTTTTGCCAAAAAGATCAATGGCCATTTAAAAAATGTTTGAATAAGATGCAAGTACTTTATGCATACTTTTTTTTTTTAAAAAGTCTGTCTTTCTTAAACTAAACTTTTACTGCTAAGTAGGGAACTCTATGCTAATAGCTGACACTATAGGTGGCTCCCAGGTCACAAATCTGGACTCAAATAAGCACTCCTTCCATGATCTTGAACAAATAATTTATACTACCTATATTAGTTTGATGGTTTGGAAGGAAAACTGTATTATCTGTGACTCAAACTCAGCAATTCTGGATTTGAAAGATCAGGAAAGTATGCTGAAAGATTCCTCTAGCCACAGATGATTTCTGCAGAGCAGTCTTGTTCTGAGGCCTCACATTATTTAAGGTAGGTACACAAATTAGCCATAATACTTGGTAACTTAAATTTTCAAGCAGTTACTGTTATAGTGAAAATATAGAACTTCCCAATTGTCCATTAATAAAGCATCAGTTAAATAAAATTAATTTTTTTCAAGAAAATATTAAGGAAAATACTAAGGCAAGGCTAAGCGTTTACACTCTGGTTAACATCTTCCTACAGTAAAGGACTAAGATCTTAACAACTTTTACTATGAAAATAAGAAGTTGAAAGTGAGGGAAGTTAGGAATTAGTGATAAATAAAACCAATAAGGGCAATTTATTAGTCCTTTATGTAGAAAATGATAGCAAGTATAAAACTTATATTTGCCTATATGGTAAAACTTTATTTGTATAGATTAAATAGAGAAATAATAATTACTGAGTATGAAGTATATACTTGACAATGTGCTAAATGTATTATATTTTCTTTATCCCATGATCCTTATAACCATTTAATTAAGTAGTTGTAGTTGAGTTATATTTTGTTAGCAATATATTCCAATACTTTTCCAAATTGCTAAATTTTTTTAAAAGATTTTATTTATTTATTCATGAGAGACACAGAGAGGGAAAGAGAGGTAGAGACACAGGCAGAGGGAGAAGCAGGCTCCATGCAGGGAGCCTGATGTGGGACTCGATCCCAGGACTCCAGGATTATGCCAAGGGCCGAAGGCAGGTGCTAAACAGCTGAGCCACCCAGGGATCCCCAAATTGCTAAATTTTTGAGTATGGAAATTTGTGTGCAGGATTCTGGTTTTTAAAACCACATTCATGTTTAATTCAATTGTTTCCTGTGCATATCTTCACAGTGTAACCTACATTTCAATTTGCACTCAAGCTTGATTCTCTTTGAGTTGTTTTGCAAAGATGACAGCATTTACTGAAAGAGTTTTAGGAATCACTTTCTCTAGTTTCTGCATATGGAGCTTATGGCAGAATCAGTCATATCTTGGATCTGAACCAGTATGGAATTTGACATCCTACTCTTTAATATATGCCATCCTTCTCTATCTGGTAAGAAATATGACTTTATTAGATTTCCTCTCACTTCTCTTCTTTTCCCTCAACATCACCAGCAGTTGACTTTCTTTTCAAGCTTATTTTTAAGGAAAGCAATAGAGATGTCTATAGCTTCAAAAGGAAATTTGCAGAGTTGGTTATGCTCAGTCATTAGCTAAGGAATCCACTTCTCTGAAGCACATGGCTTGCTACACACTGTGGAACTTGGAAGTTGCTCTCAAATATAGAAACATGTGAATGCTAGACCTGTGAATAATAAGAGTGAATTTTATTTTAACCCACATTCACAGAGGAGAAAGCTGAGGCTCAATAAAGCTTAGTTATATACCCCATCACACATCTAGTAAATGCGAGAGTCTTTTAGCCAACGTCTAAAAAATGCCAACCCTTTCCAAGAAAGAAAGTTTTCTTTCTTCTACATCTCAGCATCTCCCAGCCAGTCTGGTATAGTGAATGGCTTGAATTGTTGGAACTACTTTAATAAAAACTAATTTTACTATAATTTTGATTAGAACAAAAACTTTCAAAGTCTGACTCCTATCCTTGATTTGGCAACTAACCAGTTGTGAGGTTTTATCCAGTCATCTTAACCTTTCTGGTATTCAATTTCTCTCTTCACTATAGAAATGAACAACTTGTCAGGTTTTAATGAGCTCCAAGGCCCAATAGTCTATAAAAGCGTCGCTGCCAGGAAAAGCTGTGTGTGTAATTGCATACAAGTATAAACTGCAAGGTAATTAAGAATTGTTGTTGTGTTGTTTTTCATTTAATTTGGTCAAATGCCCCTCATGCAATTGGACTGCAATATTAAGGTGCTTACTAAGCACTTGCATTGTAAACGTTTTAAGAATGAACTTCGGTTTATTCTATACCTAAATCACCCTGATTTTAATTTGATAGGTCTAAACTTAAACTGTTTTTACTATAACATTTTAACAATGCATACTGAATATAAGTGGGCCCCACAACAGAACTGGATATGTTCAGTTATAGTTCTCTTTCTCTTCATATAATTGGGAAGAGTGCTTCAGATTCATGCAATTTCCTTATCCATCTCTTGATATCCATCTAAATTATCGTATCTTTTAAACCAGTGTTTCTGCATATAATAACCACAGTATATAGGGAACTCAAATATAGATGATGCATTGAGGCATAGAGAGGCTACCTTAACTTGCCAAAGTTATATAGCTGAGAATAAAGCTAATGAGATTTGGCTCTGGGATCAGCTTTTTACCATTGCACTGCACTGCCTCAACCAAGAAGCTTTTAGAAAACAGATGACTGGGTACCACCTGGTACATACTGAATCAAATTCCAGGAACATGTCTGCATGTGTCTGAGTGTGTGTTCAATGTTCCCAAGTTGCTCTAATGGGGCTGTTTCCAATGCATGGAAATCACCAAACTAGACTACCTACAAAAGTGAAAAAAGACTCCATTTGCAAATGGAAGAAGTCAGTGTCCAAGCATTTGCTCTTCTAATTAGAAGCCTGTCAAACAATAGCTTTGCTTACCTCAGAGATGCACTTAATATAGCTGCAAAGACAAATAATTTTCTAAGCATCAATTGCTTAGAAAAGCCAGAATTTTTTCTTGTGACTCTAGTTCCAAATGTGGGAGAACTGAAATGTCCTCAGGAAGTAAGACTGTCCAACACAAGCTGACAACATAATGTTATGAAAAGAAGCAAGGCTCTGCAAGCCTGGCAAAAGGAAGCTAAAATCCTAGCCTTGCCATTTGTGAAAACATATGAATACAGGCAAATTATTTCAATCTCCCTGTACCTTAGTTTCCTTATTTATAAATAGAGAATATAATAATAGGAGCCACTTCCACAAGACCGTAGGAGGCAGGATGGCATGAGAGTTAAGGGTGATTTAAATCTCAGCTCTGCCACCTACTTCTCTGAGATGAAATTCCTCACCTATGAAATGGGAATTCTAAGACTCAACCTAGAGAGATGAGGAGTAAATGAGATAATTAGTATGAGGATTGCTGCAATGATTAAATCAAATCTTTATATTGAAATTAACCAGTAAAGGATTTTTAAATATTATTTTCTCATTTTAAAATTTCATCTCAAGGTAGAATGTCAGGAGAAAGCATCCACACTGGATGTGCTCAGAAATCCATATACCATCAGAGATTACAAAGCAAGAAAGCAATTTGAAGACATGTTTCAGAACTATAAAATAAATAAAATAGTATCTAGTTTTCCTTGATTTGGTATTTTTAAAATACCTAGGTGGAAAACAATATGAGGTTTTTCAAAAAAAAAAAATATATATATATAAGACTATTATCTGACTCTGCAATTCCACTTCTGGGTATATATCTAAAGGATATGAAATCACTATCTGAAAGATATTTATATCCCTATGTTCACTGCAGCATTATTTATATTAGCCAAGACATGGAAACAACCTAAGCATCCGGTGATGGATAAATGAATAGAGAAAATGTGGTATGTATAGAATATATAACATAAAATGGAATCCTATTCAACCCTTTAAAAAAGGGTATCCTGCCATTTACAACAATATGGATGAAACGATGTTAAGTGAAGTAAGTCAGAGAAAGAAAGACAAATATTGTATGATCTTAGTTACATGTAGCATCTAGAAAACAATACAGAAACAGAATTGATTGGTGGTTGCTAGAGGCAGAGGAGGGAATGGGTAAAGGTGATCAAAGTGTGCAAATATCCAGTTATAAGATGAGTAAGTTCTGAGGATGTAATAAACAGTAAAGTGACTAAGGTAACAATATTGTACTGAATATTTGAAAGTTGCTGAGAGTAGGGATCCCTGCGTGGCTCAGTGGTTTGGCGCCTGCCTTCGGCCCAGGATGTGATCCTGGAGACCCAGAATCGAGTCCCACATCAGGTTCCCTGCACGGAGCCTGCTTCTCCCTCGCCTGTGTCTCTGCCTATCTCTCTCTCTGTGTGTCTCTCATGAATAAATAAATTAAAACTTAAAAAAAAAGTTGCTGAGAGTATATCTTAAAAGATCTTAACACACAAAACAATATGAGGTGATGTGTTAACTAACCTTACTGAGGTCGGCAGTTTGAAATATACACATATATCAATCTTCATGTTATATACCCTTCTTTTTCATGTTGTATACCTTAAACTTATACCATTATATCTCAACAAATCTAGAGGATAAAAAAAGATCTAGGGTGAGCATTTCAAGGATTAACCTCTGGTCATTACCAGAGCCCCTACCAGAACCACACTCTCCACTACTTAAAAGATCACCTTCCCTACTACCTCTCCCACTGTGTCCCACTGCCAACTTGTCATTATCAACCACACCAAATAGATTTTGCTCCTCAGTGCCTATACTCTTGCTCTTTCTTCTGCCTAGAATGTAACCCACAAACCACGTCTTCACCTAGCAAAATCTAACTTACTCCCATAAGACCTGACCAGAAGCTATTTGTCCTTTCCTGAAGTTTCCCAGTCAGAATGCATCATTCTCTCCACTGGGCTCCCATTGCCATGCATAGTACCCCCAAAAGAACCCATCTCAATCAGAGGGTACCTGCCATGATGCCCTTAACTCAGTGATTGTCAGACATTAAATGAAGATATGCTCTGAAAGATAAAGTATAAAGTTTTGAATATCTGAAAAATATACTAGTGTAAAACTGAACCTAGGTCATATGTATTAAAACTTCAGTGAAAGGATGCAACTAATTGGCAGTTTAAAAAGTCATTCTCCCATATAAAGATTTTATAGTTTAATATATTATAATGCAGATCCAATAAAATGTCTACCATTTTCATGTTTAAATATTTGAAGAGGTAGAGGCTAATGTCACAGGTACATAGAGTAATTTTCAGTGCATGTGCTATGAAAATTATCCACTTTTTATATCATACCTTACACTGACCCTTCTGATTGAAAAGTTTTTAAAACTATACTAACCTTTATTTCAATCATAATCTTATAGAAAACAGAAGGGGAGGGAAGGGGAGGGAAGGAAAGGGAAGGGAACAGAAGGACTTGAAGTGAAAATGAGGAGGAAATCCAACAATGGCTAAATATAACATTTTCTCTATCTTGGTGTTCCTTAAAGAAATTATACAAACAAGAGGTACTAAATTTTTTTAATGAAATAATGTTTGAGCTGTTTATCTAACAGTATCATTTGCCTATATGTTTTTACAATACTTTTTCTTCCTCTTTCATTGGATAATACCTATGGAGAGATATAATTTAGAAGAGTGGATCTCAGTGTAGCCCACAGACCCTGGGCAGGGTCGGGGGGCCTTTCAGGTGATCCATTTTCTTTTTTCCAAAAAGAAACCATTTTCTTTTTTTTTTTTAAAGGTTTATTCATTTATGATAGACACAGAGAGAGAGAGGCAGAGACACAGGAGGAGGGAGAAGCAGGCCCATGCCAGGAGCCCGATGTGGGACTCGATCCCGGGACTCCAGGATTGCACCCTGGACCAAAGGCAGACGCTAAACCGCTGAGCCACCCAGGGATCCCCCAACCATTTTCATAATAATATTAAAGTTGCATTTGTCTCTTCCACTATATTGATATTTGCACTCGTTGTTTAAAAAAAAGGCAATGGTAGATAAAACTGCTGACATCTTACCATGAAGAAGGCAGTGGAGCCAAGCTACACTAGTTGTCAGTATGTTCTTCATTGCTACACACTTGCAGTAAAAAAAAAAAAAAAAAAAAAAAAAAAGAAAGAAAGAAAAGAAAAAAAAAAGAAAGAGAAAAGAAATTACTTGTTTCACTGAAGAAGAACCCTGATGAAGCAGTAAAACATATTGATTTTTAAAATCTTGACTGGAGTAAAAAAACATAATATACTGTATGATGAAATATAAAGTACACACAAAACACTTCTGTTACAGACTAAAGGATGATGCTTGACTCACAGAAGGATGAGGGGGTGGGGGCACGTATGTGATCCTTTCTCTTATGAGCTGAACTAGTCACATTTTATTTATTTGTTTTTTTTTTTTTAATTTTTTATTATTATTTATTTATGATAGTCACAGAGAGAGAGAGAGAGAGGCAGAGACACAGGCAGAGGGAGAAGCAGGCTCCATGCACCGGGAGCCCGATGCGGGATTCGATCCCGGGTCTCCAGGATCGCGCCCTGGGCCAAAGGCAGGCGCCAAACCGCTGCGCCACCCTGTTTTTAAAGATTTATTTATTTATTTGAGAGGGAAAGAGCATGAGTGGAACAGGGGAAGCAGAAGGAGAGGGAGAAGCAGACTCTCAGCCAAGCAGGGAGCCCAACACCGAGATCCCAGGACACCAAGATCATGACCTGAGCTGAAGAAAGGCTTAACTGACTGAGCCACCCAGGCACCCCAACTAGCCATCTTTTAAATGGCACATCATTTTTACTTGGAAAAACTACTGATAGATAATCTACATTATGGGACTTGGGCATTTGGAAATTTCTTTTCAAAAATGAACAAAGTAAACCTGTTAAGAAAAACAGATGGGAATTTTAGCTGATAACAAATCTTGAGTTTTCAAGTAAAAATTAGTATTTTGGAAAACGTGTCCTCCTTTCACAAAAGGTAGAGGTAATCTAAATTTAATCAGGCTTTTCTGATCAGACTTTCTTGATTATATTGATGCTGATATAAATATAATGTTTTATTATTATATAATAAAAGATTCCAACATCTGAAACAGATATATGACTCAATAAACCAATATTATCCAAAAATTTCAAAATCATCTATAGTTTTACTTGGAAAAACTAAAATCATCTATAGTTTTACTTGGAATATATATATATGACTATAAATATAGTCATATATATCTATATATATAGTCATATATATCTATAGTTTTACTTGGAAAATATATATATGACTTTTCATATATATATATATATATATATGAAAATACATATGACTCAATAAACCAATATTATCCAAAAATTTCAAAATCATCTATAGTTAAAAGATTCATTCAAAGCGCAACATAGACCAATTAGATTTTAAGTTTACTGATACAGTCTCAGGTTTTAGACTGGAATTAACCTTTATGAAACAGTCTTGCCAAACTGTGGTATAGAATCAATGACAACCAAAAAAGATATTAACATACTCTTCCCTTTCACTACATATCTATGTGAGACTAGATTTTTTTTCAATAGTCTTCACTTGGAACTTCAAATTGCAACAGGTTGAATGCAATAGAAATGAGAATGCAAGCTATATTCTATTAATCCACACATTAAAGACATTTGCAAAAGTGTCAATGATACCACACTTCTCATAAAAAATTTTTTTCTTCTTTTAAAATAATTATTTTTGGAGCACCTAGGTAGTTCAGATGGTTAAGTGTCTGCCTTTGGCTCAGGTCATGATCTCAGGGTCCTGGGATGGAGCCCTAACTCGGGTTCCCAGCTCAGCAGGGAGTCTGTTTCTCCCTCTTCCTCTGCCTCTCCCCCTAGCTCCTATTTTTCTCTCTCTGTCTCAAATGAATAAATAAAATCTTTTTAAAAAATAAAATAAAATACTTTCATTAAAATGTTAGTTATATCAACATGTAATTGGTTTATTATTGTTACTTTTCAGTGAGTTAATAAACACATATTTTAAATTTTGTCATTTTTAATTTCTAATATGGATAATCAATACATATAGCACATACAAACAAAGGCTTTGGGGGTTCTTAATAATTTTAAGTGTAAAAGGTGCTGAGACCAAAGTGTTTGAAAACATCTGATTTAGAAAATATATGTTAGGAGTCTATATAATTTGATAGAAGACAAACTCTCTGGCAATGTTATTTTTCATTCAGTTGAGTTTGGAGTCTTTTGCTATACAGATTCAAAGATCTATATGTCATCTATTCAACAACTATTTCTCAGTTCCTGCTATGGGCCAGGTGCAATAGAGAAAGGCAAAAACATAAGACATGGGTCCTGTCATCAGATCTCTCAGTTTCCATCACTACCACTTAAATCTTCTGAAAATTCTCTTATTGATTTGCATATATTTATTTCCCTAAAGAAAGCTAAGGAAGTACTACTTCTTAAAATGGCAGAGGCCCTTATCATAAAATGCTACAATCGGAGTTTTAATGTAGCTATTTAAAACAGATGAGATGCATATATTTTTAAACTCACCATGGAAAACCTCAAAAGGACAATCTAGAAGAATTGAGTCATGCTCTTAAAATATGACACTCCTTGTGAATCAGAAAAAAAAAAAAGTAAAAACCTTTGAAGTATGACCATATCCACAGAAATACATCCATGTTTTGACATAGCACTCATATTACAAAAACTATATTAATAAATCATAAGAGATATTAAATGTTACCTAAGATTATAAATTTTACAGAATGTTTTTAACAACAAGGAAATTTGCTCAGTGTTGCATGGAATAGAGAATGAAATTTTCTGATTTAGATATTATTATTGCTTTATTGGGACATCATAACTACTGCTCTAAAAAGGAAAAATTTTATAATTAGTAACAAAGATAAACTAACATTTTGACATGTAAATCACTCAATAAAACATAAAATATACATAAAAAGTTATCTTTCACAAAAGGTAGAGGTAATCTAAATTATGTTTCTACTTTTTAAGTTTACACTTCTACACATTTTTGTAATTACAGAATATAAAAGATATATAGAATGCATATATTTATTCATACTACTTTGCTTTGCTTGTTAAGTTCTAATGCCTATGTTTTACCTCCTAATTGAAATGTATGTTTTTATAGGGCACCTTGTTAGTCAAATTATATCTTTGGCATCTCCTAACATCTTATTCACTATTCTCCACACAGTATACACTCAGCATGATTACATGTCAAATTACACTTAAGTTTACCTTGAAATTGATGCATTGATGCACATGCATTGATGTTACTTTTTCAGAGACAAATGACTTGTCTGTAACATGTTGTTATTATTTTCACTATTTATAACTCCATCTGGAGAAATATTTTGCTGGACAAACAAAATATCTACATTTGAATTTTAAAATGTTGAAAGGCATACATTCTTAGCTACTAGCCCCATCTTTTTCTGTGGCCTTATTGCCTTACAGTTTTATATATTTATGTTACCTGTTTAGTTCATCCCTCTAAAATATCAATCTCTTGGTTTGGATAAAGGCTTTATAATCAAGACCAAATAATCCATTTGATGGTAACTCACTAGAAATATAATCCTAATAACACAGCAAGAAACTATAATGGCTCTCTTTCGCCTACAGTAGCAGAGCTAAATTATTCTACTTGGTTTTCACTAATATACATATTCTCATGCCAACATATTAGTCTATCTTACTTCTCATTACTCACCAACAAAAGACTTACAATATTCTGTACAGTATTTTATGGTTACATTTCTTATGATGCTAATTAATTTTTTTAAATTTTTATTTATTTATGATAGTCACAGAGAGAGAGAGAGAGAGAGAGAGAGGCAGAGACATAGGCAGAGGGAGAAGCAGGCTCCATGCACCGGGAGCCTGATGTGGGATTCGATCCTGGGTCTTCAGGATCGCACCCTGGGCCAAAGGCAGGCGCCAAACCGCTGCGCCACCCAGGGATCCCTTATGATGCTAATTAAAGACCTATGACATTTTTCCTATTTTCTCCAATTATGGAAATACTACTTGTTCTTTTTTCTTCCCCTTAGTTTTGTTTCAAAATAAAAAAAAGGAAAGAAATACAAATACAGTTGAAGAATTGTGAACTTTTTCCAATTCCTCTCCCTCTCCTCCTTGCTTCCCAGAGATAACACTATCCTAGGCATTTATCATTTCTACGTATGTTTTTATTCATTTTAAATATATGTATGTATCCATAAAAATATATCCTATGTATTAATGTTTCTATAAGATTATTATAGTTTATATTTTATTTTATCATATGTTATACTATACAGCAATTAGTTTATATAACTAGATTTATTTAGGTAGGTATATCATACTAAATGGTAAAAGATGGAATTCTTTCAAACTAAGATAAATAAGAAGCAGGGATCCCACTTTTGCTACCTTTATTCAGCACTGTACTGGAGGTCCTAGCCAGTATTATAAAGTAGAAAGAAAAATTGAACAGCATACATATAAGAAAGGAAGAAGTAATGCTACATTAATTTGTAGACAATATGATTTTTTATGTAGAAAAGCCTAAGGAACCTACAAAAAAAATGGCTAAAATATGAGCTAATAATTGTTGCTTCATAGAAAACAAGCATATAAAAATCAATTTTTCTATTAGCAACAATAATTCAGAGATGGAAATTTTGAAAATAATTGAACTGACAAGATTATCAAGCATATGAAATTATTGGGGTAAACTTAATAAAACGTGCAACATTTTTACGTGAAAACTACAAACACTGTAGAGAGAAATTTTAAAGTACCTAAATAAATGGAAAGATGTACCATGTTCATAGATGAAAAGACTCAAAGTTGTTAAGATGTCAGTTGTCTCCAAATTGATCTACAGATTCAGCACAATCCCAATTAAAGTCATATCAGTTTTTTTAGAAATTGACAGATTCTAAAATTGATATATAGATGCAAAAAACTTAGAAAAGCAAAGTAATTTTTAAAAAGAAAAACAAACAGAATTTACTATCTGATTCCAGAACTCATAAAGCTATGGTAATCAAGAGAGTGTGATATTAGAATAAATATAAACAAAAACATATGAATCTATAGAATAAGAAAGTCAAGAAATAGACTCACACATATATGTTCAAATGATTTTCAGCAAAAGAATATTCAATGGGAAATGGGTAGTTTGTTCAAAAAATGGTGATGAAACAATAGGATGAATATATTTTTCTTTTTTTTTTTTGAATATATTTTTCAAAATGCACCCCAAACCTTACTTTATACCATATTCAAAAATTACCTTCCTATTGATCATAGACTTACATGTAAGAAGTAAAACTATGAAACTTCCAGGAAAACTTTGGTAACCCTGTGTTTAGGCATAAATTTAGCTAGGATCAAAAAAAAAGATTCATAAAATAAAAAGTTGATAAGTTGGCTAAATCAAACTAAAATTGTTGTCAAAAGACATCATAATAAAAATGAAAAGAGAAAATATTTATATTATATATATATGATATAAAATAAAAGACCTGTTTCTAGAATAAAGAAATTTTACAACTCAATAATAAGATATCAATTCAGTTTTTAAAATGAGCAGAAGATCTGAAGAAACAAAGAAATACAGAAATGGCAAATTAGCAAATGGAAAAATACACAGGATGATTAATAATCAGAGGAATGCAGACATGCAGAGTAGATTCACAATGAAAAATCACTATACACCCACTGGTATGGCTAAAATTAAAATGACTGACAATATCAAGTATTGGAGAAGAGTGGAGCAACTGGAACTGTCATACACTGCTGTTAGGAATACAAAATGGAACAGTCACTTCAGAAAAGTTTGACAGTTTCTTATAAAGTTAAGTGTATTCTTCCCATACAATCCAGATATTCCCCTCCCAAGTATGTACCCAGGAGAAACAAAAATATATATTCTCCCAAAGAGTTGTACTTGTATGTTTGTAGAAGTTTTATTCATAATGGAAAAAAGCTGTAAATAATACAAATTCCATCAATTGGTAAATGGAAAAACAAATTGTGGTATATTCATGAAAAAAAAAAAGAATTAACTACAAATAGACACAACAACATGGGTAAATTTCAAAAGCTTTATGCTTAGTAGAAGAAGCCAGATATAAAACTTGCAAAATGTATAATTCTATTCCTATTAGTTTTTGAAAAAGTAAAAATATACTGACGGAAATCAGATGAGTGGTTTCCAGAGAAAGGGATGGTGGGGAGGGAATTGACTGAAAAAGGCAGGAAGGAACATCTGGCGTAATGAAAATATTCTATGCCATGATTGTGGAGGTGGTTACACAACTGTATATATGTGTAAAAGAACACATCAAATTATGCACTTATAACTAACGGGCTTTATTGTATGTGTATTTTACCTCAGTAAAGTTTATAAGATAAAAATTACTGGGCTGGAAGGAACCTTAATTCTCATTTCTCAACTTCAAGAAAGTCATGGATAATAATATCTAAGATTTATATATTATTATAATGAGTTTTCATAAGATTTTCCTTGACTTCATATTTGTTTTATTCATTAGCTTCCAAATCTTGGAAACAATCTTTTTTTATTTTATTTTTCAGTTCTTTATGTAACGTCGACTCCCAGTGTGGGACTTGAACTCACATCAACATCACAAGTCCCATGATCTACAAACTGAGCCAGCCTAGTTCTCCAGAAACAACCACTTTGGGTTTTAATTTTGTCTCACATCACTTGCATAGCCACAGAAAACTAATCTGACTCCATGATTCCCAGTGTTCTATTGAAATTATAAAGGTTCTTTGTTTTCTCTTTTAAATACTTTTTTTTCCACTAACCAATTTTCCTCTGCTTCTACAATAGTAGTTATCATTAGAGGTGGTTACCATAGTAATTGCCATAGTCACCACTGTCATTAGGACTGCACCTCAAGGTTAAGTAAGTTTCCAGGGCTTGAGTCCTGGCCCCACCATCTGACTATGTAAGTGAATATGTGCTTCAGTTTCCTCATCTGCAGAATAGGGATAAAAATTGTTCTCACTTCAACAGATTATTTGAAGATCAAATGAGATAACATACAAACTACTTAAAAATATACCTGGCACATCATAAAGACTCAATAAATGTTAGCATTTCTATTAGCTTCATATTTTTTCATTGGAAATTCCAGAAGAAAAGAAAACAGTGTTATTCAATAAAGCACCAAACTCAGATTTTAGATCAGGAATCATACTCAACTGTAACCTCAAAAGTCAACAGAAAAGTCCTCCTCTACTTCTCAGTGTGTTGTAGGGCTTCTTTATTTTTTGTTGTTATTGTTGTATTCTTAATTTCCTGATTTATGTTACAATGGAGATAAATTAAACATTGTTAGAAGGATATTTCTTATGTCTATTACATGTATGTATGTTTGCATTATGCATGTGTGTATATGTATATGTACTCTTACTTATCTTGACCTAAATGTAACTTGGGATTCTTTAAAGCACATGTATTGGAGAAATTATTTGGATAGGAAAACTAGGAATACACAAGGCCTGCCTTGGCTTAACCTACCCTCCTACAATAAAGGCTTCTAACGAAACAAAATGTGTATACAGTAAGCAAAGGAAGTCACTTATTATTAGATTGGATTGGATTAGATTAGATTGCATGATTAGCTGGATTAGCTGTGACTTTAGCTCAAGCTCTATGGTGGAACTTTACAAACGAGGGTAGACAATATAATATGAAGGCATCTTTGTCCCTATTTTAGAGGGAAAATGAACCAGTTACATAAGCAAGGCTCAGCTGTGCCTTCAAGTAGGCCAACCTGGTCCAATCCTCAGACAAGGATAGTGATCTTTTGTCAATGGCCACATGTACAATAGCACATCTACAGAATAAAAGCTAGATGGCCATGGCCTGTTTAAAGAGATCATTCTAGTCCCTCATTTTTACTGTTCCTTCAGGGAATCTTCCACTGAGAGCCTTGTTCACCTGCTTTTAGCCAAAGGATGACTCCACTCAAAACACAGCAGTTAAAGCTCAAATCTGATCCATTCAAACCAACCTCTTACTTCTTGGGTAGGCGGGACTCCATGATAATACAGAGTGCAGAGAGTTTATTTTCCATATAACCCCACAGCAATTCTTAAAATTGCTGTGAAAATTAAAATGTGACTAATTATTATCTGATATAGTTTGCTATAGTATACTTGCCAACTACTGATATTATAATCTGGGAGATAGTTGCAAGACAAAATATTTCTTCAATATTCAGTAGTATTTTCATAATGTGAATTTCAAAGAAAACATTTTCAAAACCAGTACTTCCCAATAACAGTAGAATGGATTACAAGCTCATGTGGAGGACATGCATAAACCCTAGAAGAATAACTACATTTGGCTTCCATTGGCTTCTACAAAGTACTTACACTAAATAATGTGCCATTTCGAGGATTTGGGGAAAATAACATACTTTTTTAGTAAAAAATATCTGATTCCATTGACAGAAGAGAAGAATTCAGCATGGTAGTAAAAAAAAAAAAATCTCCTTAAGATTTTTGTGTCAGTTTCTTCCTAGATTCTTCTTTCTCATAATTCAAGCCTCAGTTTAAATATCACTTTAGTGATGATGTCACCAACTTCTCCACCTAATCAGTCCCACCCTCCTCCCAAGATATATTCTAGTTCAGCATTGTAATACTTAACATTTTGTATCTGCTTGTAAATCACTGCTTGCCCCACAGACCTGCATCTTCCTCTTAAGAGCAGAGACTGTTCTTTGCTCACCACTGCTGGTAATGATCCTAATAAGGACCAGTACAGAGTCAGCATTTATTAGTAATCTGTTGAATAAATAGCTTGATGAATGAAGATTTTATTTTATTTATTTATTCATGAGAGAAACAGAGATTGGCAGACATAGGCTGAGGGAGAAGCAGGTTCTTCACAAGGAATCCAATGCAGAACTTGATCCCAGGACCCCAGAATCATACCCTGAGCTGAAGGCAGATGCTCAATTGCTGAGCCACCCAGGTATCCCAAGATTGAGCGATTTTAATAGGCTACCTTCAGAAGAATAACCTATTTCAGTTCCTTTGATACTTGTAGGACTAAACATAGAATTGAAAATTCTTAGTCTAGTCCCAATTCCTTGACTTACTATCTGTGACTTTTGAATATATTACTATTATACATCTTTGTTATCAAATGGCATAATAGCATCTACTTACTTTCCCTCCCATGTATGACTGATATGGCTAATGAGAGGATATATATATATGTATAGAAGTACTTTAAAATGAAAAGCATTAAGATGCCTGGGATTATTATTATAATATGCTGCAATTCAAGGTAATTAATTAGCACTAAAAACATTCAATATGGATAATTTTAAAATTTATCAAAAGAAATCTTTCACTGAGATACATAATAAAAAACCTGAGAAATTATTGTTAAGGGCTCATCCTCTTTAAATATACACATTTGTTTGAATATAAATCTCAAATGACAAAAATATTCTTCACCTCAAATACTAGTAGAATTTTCGCAATTCAAAGTCTGTGATGAGGATAGAAAACAATACACAAAAGGCTTAAGCAATTAAATTGTTTATTCCTAACCAGTATATAGCTTATTTTAGGTGAGCCCTCCTACTTTGCATTTCAAGTGATCTGAACCCAGTCTAGAATCAATCAATTTTATGTCTTTGTGACATTATTGTCTTTGCCAGGAAACTACAAAAAAGTCTTTTTAATCACAATGGGGGAATCCCTGGGTGGCTCCGTGGTTTAGCACCTACCTTCCACCCAGGGCATGATCCTGGAGTTCTGGGATCAAGTCCCACATCAGGCTCCTTGCATGGAGCCTGCTTCTCCCTCTGCCTGTGTCTCTGCCTCTCTCTCTCTCTCTCTCTCTCTCTCTCTCTCATTCTCTCTCTCTGTGTTTCTCATGAATAAATAAATAAAATATTTTTTTAAAAAAAAAAATCATATTCCTTTATTCACAAAGGGAAGTATTTGAAATCTTAGAGAACTATCACTGGATAACACTATGGCATTCAATAGCCTATTCCTAATTAAAACCAAATGACAGAGATGGATGAGCTAATCCGGTATTATGATTTCAAAGAACCCTCGCATGCTTAGGGTTAATTTTTATTTTAGGTTGAATTTCTAAGCACAGTGCCTTGTGCTATCAAATGAAACCACCGATCACCTAAGCTCAACATATGGGCCATTCAGAATAAAGTATCTAAAACCTGTAGTAAATCGCTAAAATTTTAAAATAGTGCATTACACTCATCTGCAAACACATCATGCTTAAGTTATGACACTTTAAAAATGTAGTAAAGAAGATGAATGTTGATCACACTACTCTGAACATTTCTGATTCTTGGTGTTGTCAATTCATAAGATTAAAAAAATAGTAAAATAGGTAGTGAAGTAGCTCTGGAAACATTTTTTGTTAAATGCCATCCAAAGTTAACACAAGCTGAAATGTCATTTGGTTTATCCAACTTCCTCTTCAAAGATACAAAGAAAATCAAAAATTCTACTCTTACCCAGTCCCTATGAAATTAGAAATTATTTTGACAATGGCAGTCTCTATGAAATTAGAAATTATTTTGACAATGGCAAGGAAATATATCCCTTCTTTCCACCACATCATTTTGTTATTTTTGTTTACTTTATCTATATAAAGAGGAGTGTGTGTGTGTATAGCTATGTCTGTGTATGTCTCTGTATATGTGTGCACAGGCTCCACTGTAAACTTAAAAACTCTTGGTATTAGAAATTTACTTTCTAGTTAGCTCTGTAGAAGAATTTCTGTGGAAGCTACTCAGCTGAAACCATCCTCGAGTTTGCTAAAGGTGTTACTTAATTTTCATAGACATTTTGTGTGTGGAGGTTACTAGAAAAAGTATGGACTGGTTATTTTCTGCTTCAATACCAGGGAAGCACATTGCTATCATGTTCAGAAGCCAAAAGATGACTTCAAGTAATGCAAAAAAAAAAAAAAAAAAAATCCGACATGAAATGCTGCTTGTTTATTCATATGTTAGCATATAATTGTCCAAAGTAGTATCATTTAAATTTTGCATCTGCACCTCATTTTAAAGGTTCAGATGTTTCAAACTGATAAAGCACACAACCCATAAAGGTATAAAAAGAAAATATTATGCAAACGTTGCAATAAAAATCTCATTTTTAAAGTAATATCTGATAGCTTGTGCCCATATAGAACATGTTTAAAAAGAAAGGAAAATTTTTCTCATCAAAATCTACTGGTTAATTACACACTTTCCTAGTAGGAAAATGCCATTCCCCTGCCTCACCCCAACTGCTTTCTATGTATAAAAAAGGTCAATTCTTTTTTTTGGTTTTGGTTGAAATACATTGAGTAGAATAAAAAAGATATGCCCAACTAATTCTTATTTAAATACTACATGGAAACAAATGTCCTGAAATGTAATTTGAAGCTTTTTTATAGAGGGCCAATGTCATTTAAAAAGATAAACATGAAGGTAGAAAAATCAGAAAGCACTTATTTATGGAAATGCATACAATGTGTAGCAAAGCACTGCAAATTTTCTCAAATGCCTCTTAGCATTCTAGAACCTACTGACTCTAGAATTTGTGACAATTCTGAGATGTTTTCATTAACAACTAAATGAAGAAAAGCAAATGTACTTTCTTCCCTGGTAAATAAAATAAAAGCATTACATACTAAAAAATAAATACTAATCCCTACACTGATGTTTTAGATGGAATTATCCTTGAGTACTAGTTGCAAGAGGATAATTTCCTCTGTTCACTGTCCAAGACAGAGACTGATGAAATTAGGCAATTAAGGAGTATGTTTTCATGATACTGATTAATATTTAAAGATTTCTTTTTTAATTTTTATTTATTTATGATAGTCACACAGAGAGAGAGAGAGGCAGAGACACAGGCAGAGGGAGAAGCAGGCTCCATGCACCGGGAACCCGACGTGGGACTCGATTCCGGGTCTCCAGGATCGCGTCCTGGGCCAAAGGCAGGTGCTAAACCGTTGCGCCACCCAGGGATCCCGATACTGATTAATATTAAAACAGTCATGAGAATGCTGTTTCCTAGAAGATGAAATATACTTCAGGAGTCATATTTATTGTCTATATGCATCAATCAAGAGCCCAACATCTGAACAGTGTAGAAGTTCTATGTATCCATATTTTCATAATTTTTCAATTCAGCTTTAGTAACTATTTTTTCACCATAATTTAAATATTACATTTATACCCCTTCAGCCTCAACAATCATAAAAAACAACTATGATAACAATAACACAATTATATTTGGGCTATAAAGAATATTTGACTTTACTTTTAATGACACCTAAACAATTGAATATGATTGATCAAAGACCTTAAGAAGTTACCTGAAACTGTTTCCTATAATCATTTTCCAAGATTCATTAAAAAAAAATTTTAGAACCTCAAATATGGCTGATGTCACTAAGATCTCTAACCAAAAAAAAAAAAAAAAAAAGAAAAAGAAAAAAAAAGAAAGAAAAGGAAAAAGGTAAGTTCAACAAACAGTACTGCAGCAACTAGACATCCACGTGCAAAATAAAATTAATCTAGACACAGACCTTACACTTTTCATAAAATGAACTCTAAATGGATCATATATCCAAACATAAAATGTAAACCTATAAAATTTCTGGAAGATAACACAGAAGAAAACCCAGATGACCTTGTATATGACGATGACTTTTTAGATATAACATCAAAGGCAAAATCTATAAAAGAAATAATTGATAAGCTGGACTTCATTAAAATTAAAACCTCTGGTCTGCAAAAGACAATGTCAAAAGAATGAGAAGACAAATCACAGACTGGGATAAGATATTTACAGAAGACACATCTGATAAAGGACTGTTTTCCAAAATACACAAGGAATTCTTAAAATTAAACAATAGAAAAATTAACAGCTCAATTTAGACATGGACAAGAAACCTGAACAGACACCTCAACAAAGAAGATATACAGATGGAAAATAATCCTATAAAAATATATTCAACATTAGATGTCATTACAAATTAATACCATTGCATACCTATTAGAATAGCTAGAATCCAGAACACTGACAATGGCAGATGCTGGCAAGAATGTGAAGCAGTACTGCCACTTTGGGAGACAGTTTGGCAGTTTCTTACAAAACTAAATATATTAATACTTTATGATCTAGAAAGAATGTTCTTTAGTATTTACCCAAATAATTAAAAAACTTATGTCCACACAAAAATCTGCATGGGGGTGTTTATAGCAGCTTTGATCATAATTGCCAAACTTGGAAGCAACCAAGATGTCCTTTAGTAGATGAATAGATAAATACACTATAGATAAATACACTGTAGTATACCCAGACAATGGAATATCATTCAGTGCTAAAAAGCAATGAAAAGATGAAAAGATGAGGAGTAAGATGAGAAGTAAGTTTAAATGCATAGTACTAAGTGAAAGAAGCCAATCTGATAAGCCTACATACTGTAGAATTTCAACTATATGACATTCTGGAAAAAGAATGTCTCCATACTCTCTACTATGGAGACAGTAAAAAGATCAGTGGTTGCCATTGGTAGGGGGTAGAAAAGAATAAGTAAAGAGGCAAAGCACAGAGGATTTTTAAGGCAATGAAACCATTCTATATGATATTATATTGGTGGATCCTTGTTATAAAACGTTTGTCAAAACCCATACACTGCACAGGAAGAATTAACTCTACAGACTTCAGATGCATCAGTGTAAGTTCATCAATTGTAAGTTCATCACAAATATACCAGTTTGTTCTGTATATTGATAGTGGGGGAGGCTCTGTATGGATGAAGACAAAAGGTAAATGGAAAATCTGTACTTTCTACTCTGTCTTGCTGTGAACCAAAAACTTCTATAAGTCTAATATTTAAAAAAATTATGAGAACATGACCAACATGAGAAAACCCTTGATGTTAATATTTTCTTTACCACTTTCTAAGAGATTATAGGTATTGTACTAAAAATTTAAGTTTTCATATTTTAAACTTCATTAGTAGGTATTAAATATTTTATAAAATAATTCATTGAGCTTTAAAAATTAAATACTGAATATCTTTCAAAGTAAAATTAAATAATTGAATCTAATGTTAATGGAGATACTGGTAGGAATGTGCTTTACTGTCTCTTTATCAAAAATTGCAGTGATCCCTGGGTGGCGCAGCGGTTTGGCACCTGCCTTTGGCCAAGGGCGCGATCCTGGAGACCCGGGATCCAATCCCACGTCCGGCTCCCAGTGCAAGGAGCCTGTTTCTCCCTCTGCCTGTGTCTCTGCCTCTCTCTCTCTCTCTGTGTGACTATCATAAATAATAAATTAAAAAATTAAAAAATTGCAGTGAAATGAAGCCAAATATAAAAGAGTACAGATTACAAAATTTCATTTATAGGAGTAGAAAAGCAGGCAAGTCAGGAAAGTGACACAAAAGGAGCACAAGAGGCTTTTAAGGGGCCAATTGAGGATTCTGGGTTTGGTTGGTGTTCTGGATATTGTTTCAGTATTCTCAGTTTGTGAAAATTCATGGAGCTATAGACTTTTTTGCTATGTTTTTTTTAAAAGCAAAAAAAGGCAGTAAATACAGTTCTTCATTAAGTTTTGATTGAAGCAAAGAGGGGATAGAAACATGGGTATATAAATTTTTACATAAGCCCGCAGTTAATATTAAAATAGAGAACAAAAAGGAAGTTAAGAGAGTTTCAAGGACCTGAGAGGAATGGCCTTTTCAATGTATCATTCAACAGGCTGGAATTTCTTAGTATTACTCATGAGCTAGTATAAATCCTAGGGACATCAATATAGGCTGGACAACCAGCAAAGAAAAATGTAAGATTTGGGGAAAATTCGAGTTTTCTTAAGCAGAATTAAGAGTGAGGTAGGAATTAGTAAATATCTTTCTGGGAGACCTTAATCACATCCCTTTTACCTGCCAAAAATGTATTTTCATTTCTGTTTGAATTACTTTTTAAAATGCACAGGGCTTGTGAGTTGTAACTAATTCTGTTTTGTAAAGTCCATTCTTCTCTTTTCTGTGGACATGGACAACTGAATGGTTTATACATGGTACAATTGTTCCCTTTAGCTGAGTTGGATGTGACCAATGACCTCCAGCTTATTTTTTTGCATAAGTCATAGGTGTCTCCTTCACTGCCTGTCAAAGTGACTTTCTGAAGAGTTTCTTAATATAGGAGGTATACTTTATTCCAGAACACATTCCCTGAACACTATTTCAAGCAACAGCTTCTATCCCTTTATCTATCAGCTCATTTTACTTTGGACAAAATGGACTAGTATGGGCTTTATGTCCTCTTATTCCAATACCTCATCCTGTGATGTCAATAAGAGATAATGGGTTCAGAAGGTGACTCCAAGAGAAGAGAGAAAAAGTGAACTAAAAAAACCTAATAATCCTTAAAAATAGATTAATTATGCCTTGAAGAAATAAGAAATTAACTTCAAACAACAGAGTATCACTGATTATCTTAGGTTTATCAGATGCTTTGAAATCTAAGATTTGTAGGGAAATGTGTGTGAGTAGGTGTGGTTTGAGAGGTGTTTAATTGTGTATGTTTGAAATTCAGGAAACATACAGAGACCTTATTCTTATCAGGTAGCAGAAGGAAAATATCATAGATTTCCATTTGTTGATTATTCACAATGTGTCAGGCATTGTGCTAAGCCCTTCAGGGTGATTTATCTCATTAAATGCTCACAGAAACACTGCAAGGGAGGTATGATTATTATTTCCATTCAAAGATGAGAATATGAAGGCTTATAAAATGTAAATGATTTATCCAAGGACTTACCACCCCTAAGTAGGAGAGCTGAAATTTTAGCTCATTTCTGTCTCAACTCAAAAGCTCATGCTCTTAGCACTTGTCACTATCTTGATCAGTAAATGATCACAAGGGCAAATAGAGAATTACTGGGAAGAAAAGAGGATAAGAGGACTGGAAAAGAAGTGTAAGACACAAAGGAAAATGAAGAAAGGAAAAGAAGTGAAAAATGGAAGAGGGACAAAATACAAATAGCACAGTGCAGGTATATAACAGATACTCAATAAATGTTTGTTTAATCAATGTGCATGACATTTGCAAGTAAGTATCATAAATACACACTCCATAAATATTTTTTAATTAAAATTGGTCATTGTTCCCTTAGCTACAGACAAAAGTGTGTATATGGTTCAAAAGAAAAGTTACAGTCATGGTTTTCAAACACATGCAAGAAACTGAGAAAACCCAAATCCCAAAAGTGTTAACAATTAGGAACCTGAATTAAAAAGAATTTTCTCATTCATATCCCTCACTTTCAAACTAACTTCGTGATTAAACTTTAATGTAATTATAAGAGTTAATAACCTTAAGGAGAAAAATAATCAAGTCTCAATTATAATTTTCGGGTAGATTCTTTCTGAAGCAACATATCACCAGAAAATAATTACCCTTAATAACGTGGGAGCTATTCCATTAAGTTCTTTCCTTCATTAAAAAAAAAGTACATAATTTTGAAGGAAACAGAAGAAATCATGAGAGAATGAGCCCCATTTGATCTACTCTACACATCAGATGCCTGTATCAGCAGTATTGCACTTTTCCATTTACTTTGAGAATGTTGTAAAAACAATCACATTTCTCTTCCTATATCTAAGAAACTGATGCTGCTGGGAAAACCTTGGTGATTGGTGCCACGGCAGAAGCATCATTTCTGATATCTGCCTTGTTCATTCCCATTAGTGATCTTTGTATGTAGTGCTTTTTAATTATTTTTAATCTTTCTTAAGATTCCCAAGTCCTCAGTCCCAACGCATCTATCTCATCATCTTCATAAGATAATCCAAGTACTAATCACTATATCCCTATTGATAAAATATCCTCCATATATAATACAGTTTATCTCTTTATTAAGTACTTCTTATGTATTATCACCTTACATTTAGATTTCACAGGAACCCTAGAAAATATTACCAACCCCATATTATAGATAAGGAAACAATGATTTAAAGAAGTTTTGTCAAAAAAAAAAAAAAAAAAAGAAGAAGTTTTGTCACTTGACCAAGACCACCAAATAGTGTGTGGTTAACTGGATGCAAACTAATTATAAAGCCTGGGCTTTTGATCACTATGTAAAATACAAACTGTCTAGTGTAAACACCTTCAGAAACTTCCCACTACCCCAAATCCTCTCTGCTCACTCATCCTTCTTCATTCAAGGCTTACTGCCATATCCCTCTTTAGACCCAAGGCCAGACCTTAATCCTCAATTACTAAGCCTACAGCACTTCATGTGTTTCTGGGATTTAAATGTTTATTCATAATTTCTTATCACATGATGAAGAAGTTCAGGAATTACAAGAATAAAGAATGAGTAAAAGCAGCCCAGTGCAGTGGGTGAAGCTGAGTAGAAGCGCAGGAAAAACTAAGGCAATGTCATTGATTTGCCTCAAGCTATTATCTGATGCTGGCTCCAACTCGGCCCACACATAAGTGTTTACAGATTAAGGGAAGAAATGAGAGATTAATAAACTTTGTGCTTTATGACTATAAAAGAAATTAGAATTTAAAAAACCCCACAGTTTATCACCTAATCAGTTGAAAACAGAGGCAGGTACATTTACATTGCTAGATTACATGATGACTTAACTTGTAAGATTAATCTTTTATAACCAGCCTAAAGTTTCCTTAATCAGAAACTGAAATATCATTTAATTTCAAATCAGCCTGTTTATTTATCTTTATATATTCAATATTACTATATATATCATTCATTTTTTAAATATACAGTATTTCCAGGAATACTTTACTACCTGCAAACCTTCAACTTCAAAAATATATTTAAGCACATATAATGTATTTTTTACATTAATGTATGTTTTTACATTGCACTAATACATTAATACATATATTAAGTAAATATAATGTATAATGTAAAGTACATATATTTTAAAGTACATGTATTTTTAAGTACATATATTTTTAAGTACATATAATGTACTTCCAAATTATTAATAATTATTTTCTCAATTTTATTTCAAATGAGGTAATTATCAAAAAGGATACTCATATTTAAGATTAACACACTTGACTTTCATCATGTTTGACTTTGCTTTATCTCTATTTACTAAATAGTGATTATTTAGGTAATAGTTAACCACAAGGAAAATTGTGCAGCATTCGCTTCTACAGATGACATTTTATGCCAGTTTTTCCAGATATTGACATTTTATATCTTGTTTTCTACTTACAGAAGTAGATAAAAAGTAGTGCAAAGCCAGTATCATCGATAAAATATATACTAAAATGCTGAATTAACTCCAGTAAATGAACTATAATTACAAAGAAAGATCATGCAGGGAAGTTCTTTTTCAAAACCTCTTGGTTTTTAGTCAAAGCACAGTGCCAAAACAGAGCCAGCCTTCAAATAATCTATGTTCCCTTCCTCTCTCCTCCCTTTCTTTCCATTTCACTTGTGTTTTCATTTTCTCTTTTCAAGTACTGTTCCCTCATGAGGACTACTGGAACTGTCTCCTAACCTAACCACCCCTGTCTTCAATCTCACTTCCTCCAGTCTGCAAAATGCTGCTGTGGTTATTTTTCTAAAACACAAACCCTAGCACTTCACTGTCCTGTTCAAAAAGCTTCAGTTCCCTGTTGCCTGCTGTGTCACCTTCAAACACCAGAATTTGACAGATATTTCTAACTAAGCCCAAGCTCATCTGGTCAGTCTCATTTCTAGGCTCCTCCCATGCCACACACTCAAATTCTTGCAAAGTAGATGCTCAGCTTTTTTAGAAAACGGGTTTTTCCTTATCTTCCAGTACTATTAAACTACTCTGTTTGTTTTTGTTTCATAAATCCACATATGAGTGAAATCATATGGTATTTGTCTTTCTGTAACTGATTTATTTCACGTAGCATAATATCCTCTAGTTCTGTCTACATTGTTGCAAATGGCAAGATTTCATTCTTTTTTGTGGCTGAGTAATATTTCTCTCTCTCTCTCTCTCTCTCTGCATGTGTGTGTATACACATCTTCTTTATCTGTTATTCAGTCAATGGACTGTCATTAATGCCTTTTCCCCATGTTGTCCACCTAAGAAATGTCACTTTTCATTCATAATTTAAATCAGGTGTATGTATTCTTTGAGGTCCTCCTTATGTATTTCCTTGTCTCAGCTTTATATTGTGTTCTAATACTCATGCCTTTATCATAAGATTTATCAAGTTGAATTCTTGTTGGTAATATGTTTGTGCCTGTCCTTTGTTACGTTATGATATCTGAGAACATACAGGACCATGTTTCATTGGTCTCTGTATTCCTGATGTCTAACACAGAACCCTATTATGTACCTTTATAAGATTGTCAATAAAATGTATATGGGATAAATAAATGATTCATAAAAGATGAAAATAGTTATAAACAATAACAACAAAAGACAACAATAAGAACATTGATAGGCATCTGTATTTTAAAAATATACCTTTAAAAGAGTATGTAAAGACTTTAGAGCTGGAAGGGATTTCAGAGATGAGAATATTTTAGTATAATCCTTCTATTTATTTTATTTTTTTTAATTTATGAGAGTCACACAGAGAGAGAGAGAGAGAGAGAGATGCAGAGAGAGAAGCGGGCTCCATGCACCGGGAGCCCGACGTGGGATTCGATCCTGGGTCTCCAGGATCGCGCCCTGGGCCAAAGGCAGACGCCAAACCGCTGCGCCACCCAGGGATCCCTATAATCCTTCTATTTAAAAAGTGAAGCTAGATGGGCTCACAACACAGAGGAAAAGTAATAGCAGAACCTAGACAAAAGCCTGAGATTCCAAGACACAGTCAATATGCTATGCCACTATATAACATAGTGTTGGTAGATTTAATTAGAAACCGAACAAAATTGTGATTCTGCTTTTTTGGTTTTTCAATATATTTTTGTAAATACAATTATTTCAAATATTTTTCTTACAATATATTTCTAAAAGTGATGATATGTGCTGAGCAAATATTCTGAAAAAATTACACTAATATCCACTCTCACCAAGCATATTTGAAAGAACCAATAAAATTACTTTTTGATAATCACTATTATAATTTTCATGTCTTTGTAAATTTGACAGATGGAAAACAATATTTTATTACTGGTTAAATTATCTTTATGTAATTACTAGTGAAGGTTAATGGTTTTTTTTTCAAATGCTTATTAACATTTACAAGTTTTGCCAACTGATTTCTTCAAGATGTCATCATTGATGTCAGTTACAGTGGCTCTTTTTACATTTGTGATATTATCCTTTGACCTAACAGCCCAAATATATCCCTTACTTTATATTTTGTTTTAAAACTGTATTTATGATATTTTTTAAATATCTGACAGTGCTGAAATTTTACTAAATCAAACCAGTCTATTTTCCTGTTATAATTTCATTCACTGTCCTATTAAAAAGCTTCCCCATTCAAATCTAATGAACCGTCTTTTATTTTTTTCTCTTCTTTTTCACTTAACTCTAAAATAAATTCCAAGTGGATAAGACTCTTATGTGGAGGAATCATGTCACTTGATCTTACTATGAGTTGATAATCAATTAATAGAATGTCCTTTTCCACAGAGTTCTAAGTCCATCTTTATCACATCATAAATTCATATGTAAGTATATACATATACATACAAACTGATTTACATATTTATTGTTATATATTTCTGGTGATTTCTATATAATTCAATTTACCATATTTCTATTCGGTACTAATTCCAATTTGTAGTGACTATAGCTTGTCATTAGACTTAAATATTAAATGTTTGGTAGAAATAAACTTTTCCTCAAAATAATTTCAGTTTTTATTCATTTATTCTCATAATTAAAATTTAAATATTGTTTCAAACTCTAGAAAATACTCCTTTATCATTTGGTTGGAATTATACTAAGTCTGACTACAGATTTACTCAGATTAATATTTTTCTTGTAATTAGTTTTTCTGTCTACAAACAAGGAATGTTTCTCAATAAAGTCATCTGTTAATATAGGTCTTTCAAATTCCTTGGTTCAATTTATTACAAAATATTTTATTTTATTATTTTTTTAATTTATTTTTTTTGGTGTTCAATTTGCCAACATATAGAAATAACACCCAGTGCTGATCCCATCAAGTGCCCCCCTCAGTGCCTGTCACCCAGTCACCTCCCCCCCGCCCACCTCCCTTTATACCACCCCTTGTTTGTTTCCCAGAGTTAGGAGTCTCTCATGTTCTGTCTCCCTTTCTGATATTTCCCACTCATTTTTTCTCCTTTCCCCTTTATTCCCTTTCACTATTTTTTATATTCCCCAAATGAATGAGACCATATAATGTTTGTCCTTCTCCGACTGACTTATTTCACTCAGCATAATACCCTCCAGTTCTATCCATGTCGAAGTAAATGGTGGGTATTTGTCATTTTTAATGGCTGAGTAATATCCCATTGTATACATAGACCACATCTTCTTTATCCATTCATCTTTCGATGGACACCGAGGCTCCTTCCACAGTTTGGTTATTGTGGACATTGCTGCTAGAAACATCGGGGTGCAGGTGTCCCGGCGTTTCACTGCATCTGTATCTTTGGGTTAAATCCCCAACAGTGCAATTGCTGGGTCAAAGGGCAGATCTATTTTGAACTCTTTGAGGAACCTCCACACAGTTTTCCAGAGTGGCTGCACCAGTTCACATTCCCACCAACAGTGCAAGAGGGTTCCCCTTTCTCCACATCCTCTCCAACATTTGTTGTTTCCTGCCTTGTTAATTTTCCCCATTCTCACTGGTGTGAGGTGGTATCTCATTGTGGTTTTGATTTGTATTTCCCTGATGGCAAGTGATGCAGAGCATTTTCTCATGTGCATGTTGGCCATGTCTATGTCTTCCTCTATAAGATTTCTGTTCATGTCTTTTGCCCATTTCATGATTGGATTGTTTGTTTCTTTGCTGTTGAATTTAATAAGTTCTTTATAGATCTTGGATACTAGATATTTTAAATATTTTTTGCAAAGGAAACAGAATTTCATTTCCCATATATTAGTCAATGATTTCTTACTAATGTATAGGAAAGCTCTTCATGTTTTAATATTATTTGATCATCTTCCTAAAGTAATTCCTTCAAATGTATTTTTTCAACTTATTGCCTTGAGATCAAATCACTTGAAAATACTCATACTTTTTCATATTTAGTAGTAATCTTTTTTGTTTCATGTTTGTCACATTGGTTACAATTTACAGAATATTAGTAATAATGGTAAGAGTACTAATCCATCTCTTTAATAGGAATAACAACTAGAAATATATAATTGGTTATAGGTTGAGTACTTTATTATGTCAAACATTTATTCCATTTCTAGTTTATGTACAGAAATGGGAGATATATTTTAATCAAATGACTTTAAAGAATCTTATGAGATACTTATCCTTGTCTTATTTGACCTCTTAGTGTATTTATAGTATATTTCCTAATATTAAGTCATATTTATTTCTTTTAGATAGCTTAAAGTTATTTTATGCAAACACAGTTGCCTCAAAATCAGACTGTAATATTCAGAGACATTCATAATTATATATTTGGAAATTTGCATTAAGTACCTGAAATCAATACTATTTCTAAAGAAAATAAGACGCTGGAAAATTCTACCTCTATACTAGCCACTGTGATCAGGCAAGTGTATAGTTTCCTCAGAATACTGAGTACTGAAATGGCTAGATCACCATCTCACTGGGGAGTTCAGGGAAGCTGTTAATTCCTCTTTATGTCAAGAAATTCAACCACAAAGTGAAGACTAACATTAAAAATATTCCAAAGTTGATTCCTCTCACAGGCTCTCACAGATTCTACGTGATTCTTAACTGTGTCTCCTTTAGCTTGACGAAAACTCACCCACGCAAGGAAGCTGTGAGAGTCTGAGCCTAGAGGGCCATCATCCCCTCTCAGGTATTCATGTTTTCATCAATTTGCTCACTTTGGTTAAATTTTCCCCCTAAGTGACTTAGGCACCCCTATGAAAAGGAAATGTGTACTACTTCCTCCTCACCACTGATAATTTGGAACAGATCTGACATCCAAAGTTTGGCTAATGAGATTCAAATTTCTAGTAAGAATTGAGACTTAGAAATATATACATGTTAATTTTAGCAGGTGCCCTGAAGAAATAGCTGCTAATTTGTAGAAATGTAGATGGCCTTCTGTTATCTACTCTATGAACCTAGAAGTGGGGAAAACCAATATAAACAAAATCAAACAAAGGAAACAGGGAGAAGTTGGGATTTCTGACCGGTTTTTAGTTCTTATAATCAGCCCTTTCGTTAGACCTTGTTGTATTCTGCCTTGGGGTTTCCTGACATACCTTCATAAATTCTTCCTTTTAGCTTAAGCAAGTTTAAGGTGGTTTCTGCTACCTACAAACACTCTTGTTTAGTATGCCCCAGTGCCTGCCCTGCCCCTGATGTGAGCTCAAGTACAGAGAAAAGGAGTGAGGAGATCACACTGGAATTCTACCCAACACTTTTTCTTTCTAATAAATAAGGTTCTCATGACAACAGGAAAATCTCTGATTCTATACAAGATGTAAGTATTAATATTTTATTGCCTATAGACCAGACTGAAAGAATTGACATCGTTGCTTAAGTTCCTGAAAAATCGGAACTCCTCTTCTTTATTTTATGTTTTTTCTTTTGATAAATCTTTGTATTTAAAAAATTTATAGAAACAGTGTTTTGTTCAAATGGTAGCAATAAAACTAATCCAAAAGGCAGGCCTTTGTTTCCCTCTGGCTCCCCAAGTACAGAGAAAAGGTTGAGAAAAGTTGTAAGAAACACATGAGTAATTCCAGATATGCTATGAATCAGAATGTGCTTAAAATACATATACCGAATATAGCTCAGGTAAATTTTTCCATTGATGAGAAAATAACAGTTTGAGTGATTAAATTCAATCAAACCACCATTGTTGTTTAAGCCTTTGATGGCAATAGTACTTTGTAGTTTAGTAGTTTGACTGTGTTTCACCTTTACCTAGTTGTTGTGTTAGAGAATAATTCTGGTCTGAAATACTAATCATTCACCATTTGAAATTCTAAGATTATTGTTATGTTCTCAGTTAAACAATAAAACTGGAAGAAGCATGACCTTTTAAACCAAGTATCTTTAAACCATTGCTTAATTAGGCATACTGCACACAAGGTTACAATCTCAGCAAGACTGAGTTTTAAACAGTTACTTTAATTTTATACCAATGGTCTGTGCAGCATCCAGCTGTTCTGGCTCCTATGTCTCCTGCTATTACAGACTGGAAGTCTCCCTTCATACCAATGACAAGGTTTTATTTACTATCACAAATTAAAAGGGATCGTGAAAAGCAATCTGCCTCGATATATCATTAATATCAGAAAGAACTGGTTTAACAGCAGTTTCTTTTGAAGCACAAATTGCACTTTATTGCAGACATTATCCAATATTTAAATGGACATTACTAGATAATTCCATCCAAAGTCAATTTTTAAAATTACTTATGAGTACCTTTCGTAGCTCAGGGATCCTGACAGAAAATCTGGAAGGCTACACTATACAAAATTGATCATTGCCTTACAAAGCTCATTCTTTGACAACTAGTAGTAGCTATGCTAAGACAAACTTAAGTATATAATAATTTTTTGTTGTCATGTACAGTAAGCAGCTCTGAATCTAGTCAAGTACATTCTCCACACCTCAGGGTATTCAAAACTGATTATTTCAAGGAAACTGGGGTTTGGCCAATGGTCCTCTCATATTTTCAGGCTTTGGGAAGTGAATTAGCCATCTCACTAGGTGAGAACACTGACCATCACCAACACAACCCACTCAATTGGCATGCAATTAACAGCATATAATAGCTGTTAGCTAGGTTCCCAGTATACACTCTAGATGTCTACTTCCAATTCCTACAAAAGCCTTGTCAAGAGCAATAATATTTAAGCCTATGGATTTGACGTGCGCTCCATTTAGCTATTAGGACATATCAACGTTCCTCCAGGACCAGCAAGTAGCAATAAGGGAAGTGGAGTGTCCAAAATTATGACCACTCCTTCAACCCAGAAGCTCTTATTTTTAACTGACTGAAATGTTAAATTTCTGAGTAGCAGTCTTTTGAAGATCGAGTCTAAAAAGCAGAGTATAAGGGAAAGCTCTTCATTTATTCTTAACAGAATATGGTAATCCCCGTATCATCAGAGCTTGAGAGAGTTGTAAATCTAGATCAAAGAAGATTATCTCCCTCCTCCTGAAAACTCTTTTAAAAATACCCTTCAGTGTTACAAGCATTACATTCTTGGCTTTGACTGTGGATACATGTGCAAAACAGCCAAAGAGAAAGCTTCTGCTTTTGTATAAAATTTTGTTAAATAACCTTGCTTATTAGGCTGTCAAAGTCCCATATGATACATTTCTTTTAGAAATAGTTTCCAAGAAAATCAATTCTCTCTTAAAAAATACGTAGGCTTGCTTCTATCATATAATGAAAGTTATGTATCCCACTGATGTCCCTTTACGTTTTGGCTGCTTGGGAAGCTCAGAACTTGATGGAGTCTTGTATCCCGGTTACCATATTTGTTTCTTCTTCCTTAAATGTTTTTGATAATACACTTCTATTTGAGCCACCCTATATATCTTTTTATCAGAAATAGGCAAGGCACTAATAATTAATTAACACTAATAAATAGCCAACAATGAAATTTAAAAATTGACAAACTCCCTGAAAATTACTAAAAATCAGGAGGATTACATAATCCATAACAATCTTGCTTATGCTTAGATCTCTCACCTTGTAGCATCAGCTGTTAGAATACAGACCTGTTTCAAGCCATTAGCAAAATAAATCTCCAGGGAGCTCAAAGAGATTCTCATTTAAGTTCATATACTAAAATTCATGTATTTTATATGATCCTCATATCTGGAGTATACTTACTCTTAGATAAGACATAGTTCTATATGCTTTAGTGGTTCCTGTTGCTTTCAAGATGAAGAACACATCTTAAGAATGGCCTGTAAGACCTCTTGTGTTCTATCTTACTCTTATCTCTGACACTCATTTCCTTCAGGTACGCCTGTAGAGGTGTTTCCCTACTGCAATCTCTCAGTTCAGCATACCTCTATTTTCAGCACTCACTAGAGATTATATTATTATACTTGTGTGTGCTTTTGTGATTATTATCTAAATTTCCAAGAAAATCTAAATCTCATTATCTGTTTTGACTATTTTTTTAGCCGTGGTGTATCTTTAGCACCTATCACAATGTTTAACACATTCTGTGTGCTCAATAGATGTATCTTGACTAAATTAATGGAATTTTATATGTGCTACTCTGTTCACAGTGAGTTTAAAGAAGCAAATTATGGAAGAGATCAGCCCTAAAAAAAAAATCACAAAAATAGCAGTCTGATATAGTAGAAGGGGAAAAAAGACTATAAAAAGGAGACAGAAGAACTCAGGAATCATTGGAGTCTAGAGGCAAATTGTCTTAATAATCATTAGGCATTAAGATGTTTTTAATAGTCTTTAATAACATCATTATATTACAGTATGGTATAATAATGAAAGTCATCAAGGGAAGGTTTAGCTTTTATCTATGATTAAGATAAGAGAGAAATTGGCAATTCACCTTTAAAATACTTTAATCTTGTGTTTCTTTAAAGATTTTCCCATCTGGAGTTGAGCTTCAATTATTGAGAAAATATATTCATTTACATTGCTCTTCACACCTCCTAACTTGGATAAATGAGAGTGTTCTCCAACTTCACGTTAGGATAAATAATCTTGTGTTATAATACTTCTTTTTTGCTCAATTTTTATAATTGCAAGAAAATTATTTTTAAATTCCCCTTAATATTTATATTTGTAATGAAAGGATTGTTATGTAATGTCTCACAAAAATTCTGCTGAAAATAAGGATACCCTGTGTTGAATATAAACCAAATTTTGCCTCATGTTCCCTGCACAAAGCAAAAGAAGAAGTTTCCACTTGAATTCTAAATTGAAGATGACCTTGTGCTTTTTTGAGAAAGGCTGGCAGCTGAGGTCACTAGAGTGTATTATGATGGACAGTGTAGTGCTGTGTGTGGCTCAGAGGCATGTCCATTGTGTGGATTACAGCCAAACAGAAAGAATTAGACAGCTCAGAGCATTCTATCATTTCATTTGAAAATAATGGTCAAAATCATGGGCAGCAACCATTACAACTTTCATGAAAGAGCAACAACATTCAACAATTCCATCACTTCAGACAGGCAGTTGGCTATTCTCAGCCAAATACTATGGGTCCAGCATATTTTGAATCAGCTTCTGTAACACTCACAGAAAGCAGTATTTCTGCTTCTGCAGGAAGCAAATCCCATCTACACTGCATCGTATGTAGTTCTATTTTACAAGATGTAGCCCATTGTTTTACATTGACCAAATCATTCAAAGTGAAACAAAGGAAGAGAAGACACAGAAACTTAACACAGCACTCTGAGAAGGTAAATATGTAGCAACTCCGAATCATCTACCTTCCTCAAGCCAACTTACTGTTTAAAAAGCTTAAAATCAGTTTTAAAACAAAATATCTATAATTCCTTCTCTAATAATGGCACAAACAAAACATTTTAAAAGAAATCTAATCTGTTGTCAGTGGTTCCAAATAAGTCTCTTAAGTTATTTCTGAAATAGTGGTATTTAAGTAGAATATTTTGATTGATAGAGGCTTATTTTTAACTTCTGCTTCTTTCAGGAGCAGATTAATGCTTCTTTCAGGAGTGCAAAAAAATATGTTAGAGATTTAAAAGCAGGTGGAAAAACTCACACTTCTGATTAAAAGGGGAACTGCTTCTAATCCTGAGCTTCCCACTCTGAGTATCTTCCCTATATGGGTGGGCAGGGGAACAAACACTGTCACTTCTAAAGTATATAAGGACAAAAAAAAGTTGTAACTTACCATTAAAATTTACAGCCCGAATATAACCAAGAAGCTCTTTCCCATCAATGGCACTCATTCGTGGGCAGAGGCCGATGTATCCAGGGCAGAGATCTTTGTGCATACTGTGCAGAGCATAAGCCATAGAATACACTGCATCAATTACAAACTGGACCTTTCCTTCCTGCTCATAAGATGAATCCCTTGCAATTCGTTCCAGCCCTGCAAAATAAAAAAGAAAACCATTAATTTGGTGTTAGATTTCACTAAAAGATGGCATTAGGGCTAAGATTTCCACATTTGAGGCACACTTAATGAGACAAAACTATTTGATTTTACTTTCAATTACTTTAATCCTATACTTACTGAGTCAGACTTTTAAACTGGGTATTGAATTTTTTATTTGGAAAGAACAGAAACTATTCTATTAGCAACAAAAAGATATGAACTAAAAAAAACCATATCATTTCATTATCTTTATTTCCACCTTACTGAGTCCTATTATGTTGTACATTCTAGTAATTACACAACATTTTGGTAGTGTCTTGATCTCATAAGTAAAATGTGTAGATTGCATTCTTTTCATCTACTTCAGTTTCAGGAGTATCATTTAATTAGTGTCTCAAAGTAAGGTCTTTTTTTTTTTTTTTTCACCCTGACATGCCTATTCTCATTTTGAATGTGCTTTACTTGGGAGCCCTTTTTGTAAATATTAAATGACAGTGTTTCCATAAGTGAACCAGCTATCTTCAGAAGAATCATTCAACTTAATCTTCTTCTTGAACTCAATTTTTCTTTTTCTTTAAGATTTTATTTATTTGAGAGAGAGAGAGAGAGCACATACCCAAGCAGGGGTAGGAGCTGAGGGAGAAGAACAAGCAGACTCTGCTTTGAGCTCAGAGCCTAATGTGGGTGGGTTCGATCTCATGACCTGAGCAAAAATCAAGTGCTGGATGCTCAACTGACTGAGCCACCCCGGCACCGCTTGAACTCAATTTTCTATTTTATTTTATTTTTAAATATTTTCCAGCTTTACAGAGATATAATTGGCATATAACATTGCTTAAGTTTAAGATATACAAAATAATGATTTTATATGTATATATTGTGAAATGATCTCCACAATAAGGTTAGTTAACACATTCATTACCTCCAATAGTAACCTTTTTTTCTCCCTTGTGGTGGTAACATTTAAAATTTACTCTTAGCAACTTTCAGGTATATAATACAGCATTGTTAACCATAGTCACCATGCTGTGCTTAGATCCTCATCAATTTTCTATTTCTATAGTAATTGATTTAATTTATTACAGAATCTAGTGGTCTGATAAATTAGTTTTCTAGGACTTTCCTGTCACCTAACTGCCAGCCCACATTTCCAATTGCCTATCATATTTCTATGTAGTCTGCTTCCATGTCAAACTCAATAGAGCTAAAACCAGGCTATCATTATAGGGAATTCCATCATTTTCCTAAAACCTCCAACTGAGGCATTTGCAGGTTTAGGAGTAGAGAGGGAAGATCAATTCTTACAAAGTATCTTCAAAGTGCCAAAAGGTATATTGATTCCTTCAATCTGCATTTGCTGTATGATCTAAGCTAAGATCCACACAGATACGGGAGCACTGTCTTCTCCCATGTGTGGCACTTTGTCTCCTGGGTCTTAGGACAGTGCTGCTATGTCAAGAATGGCATCAAGGGACTTTGTGAAAACAGCCCTTTCACCTTCTGCCAAAAACCTCTCTCTCATAGTTTTAACTACAAAGTAGACAATTCATAAATAAATATTGAAGAATGGTCACAGCAAACAAAAAGATACAGTTGTTTCTTAAAATATCTTATCTGGTGACCAACCACTCTGGTTAGTCCAGGATTGAGGGATTTCTCAGAACATAGGACCAAAACCTAGATATTCCTGGGAAGACCAGCATGATTGCCTATGAAAAAAGAGGCAAATGACATATCAACTTAATGATACAAGACAGAAATAACTACTTTGAGGTAGGTCTTTAGGTCCATAAGACCCCAGTTTCATTTATTTTGTATCACTAAATTTGATAACTGGAAATGAAGACTATAAATCCCAGAGCAGTCATTCCATTCTTGATTATCTTCTTAAGTATAGATTCCCTAGGGCCACTCCAGATTTACTGAATCAACATCTCCCATTTTGGGGACATGACAAATCTGTAAATTCCAAACACAGATATCTAACTGTCTTAGTTTGGGTTGATAAAACAAAATATCAAAGACTGGGTGGCTTATAAGCAAAAGAATTTGCTTCTCATAGTTTTTGAGGTTAGAAGTCCAGACTCAAGGTAACACCATGGTTAGGTCCTGGTGAAGGATGTCTTCTAGGTTGCAGGCAGCCATTTTCTTATTATATCCTTACATGGAAGATATATTTCTGGTGACTTCTTTTAAGGACACTAATCCCATTCATGAGGGCTCTATCTTCAAAACTTCATCTAATCCCAATTATTTCCCAAAGGCCCCACATCCTAATATCATCATATTAGGGGGTAAAGTTTCAACGTATAAATTTGAAAAGGACACAAATTGTCTGTAACACTAAAATTCCAGGTTATGTGGTTTGAATTGCTGATCTGTAAATCCCTCTGCTACAAACACACACAGACACATACACCCACATGCATCCTCCCCTCATCACCCTTCTGTGAATGTTATTGCTTGTTTTGCTTTCTTTTGCATACTTTATTTTTCTGTATGTGTGGATCCTCTAATAATCAAGAAGATGTCATTTAAAAAATTATCTATCTATCTATCTATCTATCTATCTATCTATCATCTATCTATCTATCTATCTATCTATCATCTATCATTTTCGAGAGGGACAAAGAGAGGGGAAATTTCAAACAGACTCCCCACTGAACAGGGAGCCTGACGCAGGGCTTAATCTCACAACCCTAAGATCAAGACCTGAGCTGAAATCAAGAGTCAGACACTTAACAGACTGAGCCACAAAGGTGCTCCTCTTTTGTGTACTTTATAGAAAAGACAGAATTTCTTTGTCTCTATTACCACTTAGTGGAGTATGAACAGCAGGCATAGAAATGGCAGAAAATGCCCAAGCCAAATTGATTCCAAGAAAGTAATGACCATGAGAACATTAAGGAATTTGGAAAATTTTCAGGATCCATAAAATATAGATAAGAGCTAGATGTGTATGAATGTTTTGTATACATTTTTTTAAAGATTTATTTATTTGTTCATGAGAGACACAAGGAGAGAAGGAGAGAGGTAGAGACATAGGCAGAGGGAGAAGCAGGCTCCATGCAGGGAGCGTGATGTAGGACTTGATCCCGGATCCCAGGATCATGACCTGACCAAAGGCAGATGCTCAACCGCTGAGCCACCTGGCATTCCAAATATTTTATATTTTTAAATTTACTCTATCCTAAAATGTTTTGGATTTAACATATTATGATTTTATTCTAATGCTACTGCAACCTCACTATCAATCTATAAAAGTATTTTTTCAACATTCAATAATTGGGATAAAGTTATATGTGACACTTTCATGATAAATTTTAATGGAGATGCCCTAATTTAACAGACAAGTTCTTTTTTAAAAGTATTTATTTGTTTATCTGAGGGAACGAGAGAGAGAGAGAGAATCTTAAGCAGACTCTGCACAAAGAATGAGCCCAAGGCAGCGCTTGATTTCATGACCCTAAGAACATGACTTGAGCCAAAATCAAGAATTGGACATTTAACCGATTAAGCCACCCAGGCACCCATAATAGATATACTCTTCCTTGATTTTTCCTAAAATGACTCAACTTTATATATAATAGATTTATAATTAATTCTCAACACCATACACCATACATCTTATTAAAGCATCTTCTTAAAGGGACATATTTATTTTTTTAAAGGGACATATTTAAATTTGCACTTGTCAAACAACTTATTTCTTTGACTAGCTATAAACTTCTAGTAGTATGGGCAGAGATTAAATATATCCAATTTTGCACTTTTTTTTTAAGCAAAAGTTCAGAAGGTTGTTTAGCAACTGTTGTCACACAAGTCAGTGGACACTATATGACTCTTTCCATAAGTCAATGTAAGTACATGGTGACAAACTAAAAGACTGAACATTATTACCATTTCTAAATTTAAATAGAAATCATTTTATTTCTTTCCAGGATGTTTAGACAATGTATTGTTTTATTCCCTAACATTTCAATTTCAGGAGGACCCTTAAGATTTTACAAGAGCTAGAGTTTGTGCCTCACTTCCTATATTTGCTTGTCTTATTCATCTAAAAGAGGAATTTAAGAAGCTGACAGTGACTCATCAACTTAATTGGCTGTAAAATTTCATTATGCTATAGTTTCTAAAGTTAGCGTTAATGCATTGCTATAAAGTGCTAAATATTGTCAAAGGCTATATGTCAGCCATCCATTTAAAACACTGATTGTAAAGTTGTGATGTGTTTTAGTATATAGCTTAAAATTAACAGCATATAGCAAAGTGTTTGCATGGTGGGAGATGAAGTCAGCCTCATAAATTTTATAGCAAGACTGATTTATATTTTCCTTAATGAAATCTAAGAATTCTGATTTGTGTTCCTGGACAACAGAGTAAATTCTTATTGGTCCAAGAAATACTATATATGCCTCAGTTAAGGTCTTTCAAACATCACGGGGTATCTTCTTGGTTTTCAAAAGGCAAATCTGCTCAAGTTTGCAAAGTGCAGTATATATTACAATTTAAGTTCCTAAAATAAGCCTGACTCGAATTTTAAATTCTTTGACTGACATAGTTGTTGAGCTTTGCTTTCTAAGAATTTCTGATTTCTCGAAGTGTAGTTTAGTTTTGTAGATTGAGATTAGAGGTTATTTTCCTTTTCCTGAAAGTATGTTAATATAATGATAATCCAATAAACTGATCAACTGAAGAAGAAGGAAGAAAAAAAGGAAGTTCTATTAGTCATTTTATTCCCAAGAAACCAAATATCCAATTGGTTGATTTTTTTACTACACTCTTGGCATGTAGTAGAAATAATCTCACATTCTAAATTTGTAGGTTAAAAAGTATTTATTTGGTTTCTCCCTGATTTTTTCTTAAGTATGCAGTAACTATTTTAAATTATTAAATTGTGTTCCTGCAATTAAGGTAGAGAGGATGCTAGGATGAAGAAAGAGAACCAGTGAATGGCTATTAATACATTTATGCATATCAGATCAGATTTAAAAGTCATTCTAAATTCCACAACTCCTTATGCCTCACTACTTGATGCACCAGAGAAAGGACTGTCACGTCCCACAACAAGCTTTCCCAATGCCCCCCATGTATGTAGTAACTGCAGAGTGAGTGGCTAAAATCAGTGAACCACACCAGTGACAATCCATGAGAACCAAAAAGAACTTCACTGCACACTAAAAAAGATCACTATTGAGTCCACACATATCATCTTTTACTGAATTTAAAGTGATTTGCTTTCAAGGATACAATAGGGGGAAGAATGGGAAAGAAACAAGCATATTCCATTATACAGGAACATCTCCTAAGCAGGAGGGTATGCAAATGACGCGTGCACTGCTCCCACTGGCACTGCAGAGTGATGAGAACATGGGCCCTGTGGTAAGGCAGAAAGACAGACTGCCAGAGGGAAGCAGCTGCTACAGGAGAATGAAGACTGACAAGTGGGGCATAATTTAAGTCCTGAATTATTATTATTCTGTGGTTTTCTTTTTAATTAGATAAAGAAACTAAGAATTAAAACTTGAATAATTTGCTCAAGACCACACAGTTATGGCAGTAAATGGTAGTCAGGTCTAACTCAAAACCTTGGCCATTAATTATTACACCACCTCCTCTTCCTCTGTGAAATTTTGTTTCTTCCAACTCAGGCTTACCTTTTACTTCTCTGAACTTCTCCGACCAGTGGGTACATTTTCATTATTCTTAAACTTGAGCTATTTCAAATCTAGTTCCTCATGAAGAAGAAAAGTTTCAGTTCTCTAGATTCAGATCCCAACTAACAAGGCAAGTGGCTTTGGGCACATTCCTAGGACTCTGACCAGGGAAAGTTGCCCCCAGGGACCTCCATGATGGGTTATACTCAGCCTCATCTGCTGGCACTACCTCACCTCTCTCTGCTCCACTTTTAAGTCTGAATATATAACATGAGATCTCCTGCCACAGAACACTTAGAATATTATAAAAACAATGTATACTTTTACAGAAATACTGAGAAATACTAACAAATGGCAATATTTATATTAAAATATACCAAAAAGGGGGAATACGTTCCTTTAACATTGTAGGCATTTTTCATCTTGCTTGTGAATTTCAGCAATACTCTTGGGATAAAACTGGCACAATGTGGCTGAAGTTCATAAGCAAGATGATTAGATATTTGTGGCAAAAACCAAAGCTAATGAAAGTTAAAAATTAATATTTATAAAAATAAAGAGTATTTTAGCTTTAGAAGTAAAGAGTGTTTATGTATCTATGTGTCTATAAGATTTCTCTAAGAAAGTAACATGGAACTCAAAAGAATCCCACACCTAAGGTTCTGCTTTGTAGATTCTTCACTAAGCTTTGTCAAGGACCTGTATAAACAGATGTATTGGACTAATGAACTAATTTGAGCTTCCACCTTATCTATTTACAAAGGGCAGAGAAAATGAGAAGATAAGGGTCCTCTACTGAAAATCACCAGCTCTCTATTTCTTCTGTAATTTAAATGTAGTCCCAAGAACTGAAGGCTCTTAGCTGCCTGAGGACATATCTGAGACACTTGTAGATCAACCCCTGAAGAGTGCTACATCAGCTCACAATGACTTCTCTCCCTTGTGTGCCTGGCAGGAAATGGAAAGTGCTTCAGGCAGGTGCCAGGTGTCCCCTTCAGGTGTTAAATTTTCCATGCAATGCCCTAGGGTATTTAAAACACTGAAAAACTTAAGGTAAGAGGCAAGTAAGATTAAAAGTCTATCTTCTGGCAAAACAACCAGTTTGTTTTTTTTTTAAGATGCTCAGAAGAGGAAATTATTTCATAGATATACCCCTAAGTCCCCAGACCAAGAAATGACATTTGATTAAATTCAGTTGAATTTCTCTACATAATTATCTTAGATCATGCACATCAGAAACAAATTTTGATTCAAGATAGTGCATAAGACTATTGACAGAGTTAACTCAATAGTTAATAGTAGAGTTTCTCTCTTTAAAGTATATTTAAGCTCCTCCATAGAAGAATCCAATTTTCCCTCCATAAATCCCCTTAAGCAGGTAGGAGATTGCAGACTTTATAATGTGGCTTCCAATGAGCTTTTAAAAAAACATTTTTTATTTCTTTTTAATTAGGAAAGCCATTCAGTATTAATAGAAATGTGAGGGAAAAAAGTATAATGAAGAAAACAAAGAATATCTATTAGCCTACCATGTTAACCACCATTTACATATTGATCTCTTGCCTTACAGGATTTCTCTATTTTCCCCTTTTATTTTTAAAAATTAAGAAGATTCTGGGGGGCGCCTGGGTAGCTCAATTGGTTAAGCATCTGCAATGGGCTCAGGTCATTATCCTGGAGTCCAGGGGATGGAGCCCCACAGGCTTTCTGCTCAGCAGGGATTCTGCTTCTCTCTCTCTCCCTCTGCTGCTCCCTCTGCTTGTGCTCTATCTCTCATGCTTTCTCTCTCTCAAATATATAAATAAAATCTTTTTAAAAAGTAAGATTCTGTGTATATTTTTTAATCTGCTATGTTCACTTTACCTATAGTGAAAATTTCCCTATATTGTAAGAAAGCATAGTTTTTATACTTGCATTGTAGTTCATTCAATGGATTCAGGTTTTTGCATTTAACCATTTCCCATACTCAAAGTGATATTTTGTATAAGGTAGAGATCTAACTTTGTTTTCAAAATTATGAACCAATTCTTCCACACTATTACTTGAATGAATATTCTTTTCCCCATTAATTTATATAAAGTCACTTTTAACACACATCAAACTCTTATATGTTCTTGGATATATATAGCCGGGGTTTATGCTCTAAGCCACTTGTCTCTTAATATGCCAATACTACCTATTTTACAATTATTATAATTTTAAAAGTCCTACCATCTGTTCATGCAAGTTCTATCAAAATTCTTGTTTTTTTTTTTAAATTCTTGACAGTTCTCACAAATAAACTTCAGAATTATTCAGCTAGTTCCAAAACTTAAAGCTTTTATTAGAATTGTATTGATTTTTAAAATTAGTTTCAGAAGACTTGAAATAGCTGCAATATTAAATGTCTCTTTTGGAAACACAGGATCTCCATTTATTCAAATCTTCTTTTGGAATCCTCAGTAAAGATATGTCACCCACCCATTTCTTTTTAAGTAATGCCTTGATATTTTGTGTTTTCTAGTTTTATGAAACAGAATTTTTTTCATTTTATTTTAAACTGGTTAATCATAGTGCAATTAATAAATTTACAATTCATTCTTTTTTCAAAAAAATTTTTAATTTACTTTTTTAAACTTTATTTATTTATTCATGACAGAGAGAGAGAGACACACAGAGAGTGAGAGAGGCAGAGACACAGGCAGAGGGAGAAGCAGGGAGCCTGACATGGGACTTGATCCTGGGACTCCAGGATCAGGCTCTGGGCTGAAGGCGGCGCTAAACCACTGAGCCACCTGGGTCGCCCAATTTTAATTTATTTTAGAGAGTGAGAGAGAGAGAGAGAGAGAGAGAGAGCATGTGAGCAAGGGAAGGGAAAGGGAAAGAATCTCAAGCGGACTCCAAAAGAAGCATGAGCCCAAGGCAAGGTTGGATCTCAAGACCCTGAGATGAAGACATGAGCAGACACCAAGAGTCAAATGCATAACTGACACAGTTACCACCCAGACACCACCCAAACCCCCTCAATTCATTCGTAATGTTCAACATTTTCTTCTTCCCTTATTTAATCACACCCAGGAAGTTGGAGCCAGGTAGGAGCATGGCACAGAGGAGGCCTGAGAGGTGGATAGGGAATATTAAGAGATTTTGTGGGCTCCCTGGAGTCAGTTTGTCTTGTTTCTACATCCAGTAGGAGGCTCTTAAAGGGTGAAATAATTGGGTTCAAAAAGAGCACGGGTCAGAAGAACAGACAGGAAGGATGAAGGGGTGGATGGGGTAGGCTGCTTGGGAGGTTATTTCATAATATGAACAAAGGCATATGGTGGCATGGGCTAAGCTGATGATGAAGACAGAGAAATGTAAATGCATTGGAGATGTCAGGAGATGCAATTAACAGGATTTGGATGGAACTGAAGTAAAAGGTGTTGCCAAGAGTGACTTCCAGGTTCCTGGCTTATATATCTGGAGAGACCTTGCTGCTCAATGACACCAACAATGAATGGTGCCTATAGGCCAGGAATAGGTTGTCCCACCAGATAATCACATATTTGCCTAATGGGCAACGAACATGGTGTATTTGATCCTGTTAAGACGGGCCAGGGAAATCCCACAAGCCTGCACCTGAAAATTCTATCTCCTTCTTTGGTACTAGAGGAATGTACCCTTGCTGATTTGTGGCTTTGTATAGAAGTCCCAGTCAGGGGTCCACCCCTGGGGTTCATTATTTTTGTTATTACTTACAAAATCCCCAGGAACTGGGGAAAGAGATGACACAGGAATTATTTCTAAGACTATATTACTTTGCAGCAACTGACTTCACTCATTTTATTTGCAAGTCATTAATCATATTGTCTCAGATACTCTCTTTGGAACAAAAAGCTGAACAGTAAGTAGGACAGTCTGCATTAAATATACACATAGGAAAACAAAATTTTCCTCCTTTCTACTCTCCCTAGTCTCACCTTCCTACTCCCCTACTTTCTCACTCATCTTAAGATTTTTGGGGCATCTGGGTGGCTCAGTGGTTGAGCATCTGTCTTTGGCTCAGGGTGTGATCCCTAGGTCCTGGGATCTAGTCCTACATTGAGTTCCCTGCAGGGAGCCTGCTTCTCCCTCTGCCTTTGTCTCTGCCTCTCTCTGTGTCTCTCATGAATAAATAAATAAAATCTTCAAAAAAAAAAAAAAGACTTTGTCAACAGTGAAGTAATGTCACTATAAGAACACATATAGGGCAGCCCCGGTGGCTCACCAGTTTAGCGCTGCCTTCAGCCCAGGGCCTGATCCTGAAGACCCAGGATCGAGTCCCACATTAGGCTCCCTGCATGGAGCCTGCTTCTCCCTCTGCCTGTGTCTCTGCCTCTCTCACTCTCTGTGTCTCTCATGATTAAATAAATAAAATCTTTAAAAAAGAAAGAACACATATAATGAGACCCTAAAACTTGCAATTAATAAAATAGGAATGTTCAGACTAAAAAAAGCTTAAAAATTAGCCTATCTGCTATTTTTGAACTTCATGACATACCCTATTAGTGTTTTTAAAATCACTGTAGTGGGTTACAATCAGCACTTTTTTTTTAAATAAAAAAAACAGAAATCAGTGCATTGCACATAGTAACAGCAAGTATTGTTTTTTGAAACTTTCATTTCAGTTGGAAGGCATGTATGCACTGTGTTGCCATACACAGTAAAATTCCTGATCCGGAGAACAATCAAAAAGAGTTTGACAGGTGCCTGGGTGGCTTGGTTGGTTTAAGTGTCTGCCTTCAGCTCAGGTCATGATCCCGGGGTCCTGGGACGGAGCCCCGCATCAGGCTCCCTGCTGAGGGGGGAGCCTGCTTCTCCTTCTTCCTCTGCCTCTCCCTGCTTGTGCTCTCTCCCTCTCTACCAAATAAATAAATAAAATCTTAAAAATAAAAAGAGTTTGAAATTCACAGACGTCTCCAATCTTCTTATTTTGCAAATGGTGAAACTGAGGTAGAGGAACATAAAGAGGTTTTTCCAGGTCTAACATTATCAGGAAGAGACAGAACCCTAACACCTAATTCCAGGATTCTTCCCTTTATATCAAGTTTTTCCTCAGGGGCATTTTCTCTCCCTTTGTAATTAAGTTCCATTGAGGATAAGTAAGACTTGAGGGAATCCCTAAGTGGGTTTGCCCAAGAAGAATTAAAAGCCTTGAAGGAAATTAACTAAATCAATTATGAGAAAAAAGTGAATAACCAGAAGTTGTGAGTTACCGTAAGATTCTCTCCTGCCAACATAAATGGACTATTGGAGAAACCAGGAACATCCCAAAAACCGTGGTTTTTTGTTGAAAATGTCAAAAACAGAAAAGCTGTTAAGGAATTTAAATTTCAAAAAGAAAACCAGAAGTACTTAAGTATAAGATGCATATCCTTCAAATGAAAATTTTCGGGTATTTGTGTGTAATACTGGAGCACCCATACGAAAGAGGAAAACAATCATTGTCTTTGTGCAGTGTGGTCAATCCTCTGGGTGACCGATTGGGTCTTTCACTTTTCTTCCTAATTTTAAGGGTCACAGCACAAGCGTGGGTATAATGCCAGTGGCTGATTAAAGCAGGTCACAATCTGTCTGGGAGAGTTTCTGTGCCATCCTTCATAGGGACAGGGACCAGACAAGATGACCTCTCTTGTTGCCTTCCAATTAATTCAATCAGCTTCTGCTTCTATCAGACATCTTCACGATGCAGACCATCCACTCATTCCAAGTCCTCACCAGGAATCAGTAAACACAGAGGCTGCAGACTGCGTTTAATGAATCAGCAAGACTCTTCTTCCACTCATTTTTGATTTACAACTTGTTTCTCAGTATTATTTTCTCTCTCAATAACCTGAAACTTTAGGAAGGACAGGGGCTAGATCTGCTCTGAGTACCCACTGGGCCTAGCATGGTGCCCAAATCTGTCTTAGGTTAATATCAATGTTTTTTAAACCAATCTGAACCAAGTTTCGTTCCAAAGAAGGACATATCAATCATATAGTCCCAATTAGCTGTGCATAAAGCCACCATCCCTTTTCTTTAATATTTTATGAAGTGCCACTCTAGGAAACTATATGGGATATAATAAAGTACAACTGGGAAAACTTTTTTCAAATAAACCAAAGCTATTCCTTCTATTTTTATGTTCAAATAAATGTACATAAAAGGTAGAGTCAGTAAGGGTGTTTTGCTTCTTGCTTCTCTCCACATGGATTGGTAGGATAATTTCCATAATAGAGGAAACAGACCATCTGAGACTAACTGCAGTAGACAGTGTTAAAACAACAGATCCAAGATGAGGTAAGTGCTCATTTCAAACCCCCCATAAATCAGGAACGTGTGGCTGTATTTCATCACTCCTTAAACAATAAAGCATCAGTATTCATTAAGTAGAACTCCTACACACTGTTGCCTCAGATCAAAAATTGTAACTGTTGACTAGGAACATACCTTACAACGGAAAAGGAGTAGATTTGTTTGACAAGTCTTTTTTTAATCTAACTAATATAAACTGTGATGTCCTTCAACATTACATGTAAACCAAACTGTAACTCATGACTTAGTGTGAGTCCTATCTAGACCTAGAAAACTGTCCAAGACAAAAGTGGAAATTTGGACCTGTGAGGAGTAAATTAACCAACGAGGGTTTGTTCTGGCAACAAGCCCTGGTTTCACCTTGAGAGATGGAGCATGACCTATTGGGATCTCCCAATATTACCCCTGTATGCAAATGCCAAAAAGAATTTTTTTTGAAAATATTTTTATCTTTAAACCTTCAAGGCATGCAAATACAAAGAAGAATTGAAAATATTTTCATCTTTAAACTTTTTTCTCATGCTCTGAATATCAAAACACATTTTGTGAGAAAAATTATAAATAGAAGGTTGATATATTTAGAACCAAAGTGAAAATCATAGCCTGAGATGCACTTTAAATTTAGTTCTAACAAATCTGCTTTTTGGATTCCGTTCTCAGTGGTTTATTTTTACTCCCCAAATTATGTTACTACCATCAAGGACTTGGATAGAAACAGGGAGCTATGATAAAGGAAACATTTAGACATAATGGCTCAAGTGTACAAATGTTCATAAACAGCCTTCTTTTTTAGAAGCTGAAAGGAAGAGACCTAACATTTATCAGATCTATTATGAGCCAACCACCATGTTAGACAAGCTGGATATGTTTTTACATAATTCTTACAATAACTCTATGAGGCAAGTTATATCATTCCCATTATTTTTATTTTATTATTTTTTTACATAGGAAAACTGAGTCTCTGGTTAAACAGCCTGACCACTGTCACAAACATAGTAAGCTATAAAGCCAAGACTCCACACTTACTATTGCTTCAGAGACTTATTCAAACTGTCTTGCTTTTTCCATTACAACTCTGGTCTAAACAATTAAAGAGGGTGCCCAGACGTAAGATAATGAATTTAGATTAAGATATAAACCTGTTGCCAGATCCTTGGATATACCTGTCATTTAGCAAGGCTGCTCTAAGCACCTGGTAAACATCTGGCCTTTGACTTTCTATAATAGTCCTGTGACTTCATTTTCTGTATGCAGTGGCAGCTTTTAATATGTGATTTCTGATAGTCTTTCAATCAAATGCTTTTTGGAATGAGATGGAAGTCAGGTATGGGAGTCATTTGGTAAATCACCCTCTCGTTCAGAGTCAACCTTCATAGAAAAGCACTTATGCTTCTACTCTATCATTGCTGGTTCGTATCTTGACTTCTATTAAGTCTTCTGGCTCTACCACACATCAAGGCTATCTGGGCAGAGACCATTGGTTGTACTTCAATATTAATTCACCACTTTTTCTGTAGTATTAGAACTCATGATTTTTAGCAGGCACATGGCTGACCAGAAAGACTTAATTTTCCAACCTCCTTTGTATATAAGTATAGCTGCCAATAGGATTGTAAATAAATGTATAAGGTGGCAACTTTCAGGAACCTTTCTTAAAAGACATGGACACGTGCCCTTTGTCTCTTATTTTCATCCTGTCTTCCATCCTGCTACTTAAAAGACAAAAGTGGTAACTGGTAATCTGCCTTTCATCTGGAACCAGAAGGAATTAGAGCCACACCCTAGAGAAAGCAGAGTAGTATTAGAAGCATAGGGTTCTGGAGGCCTGAGTGAAGCAGAGCCATGGCACCATTCCTGAATGGCCTCCTCTGGATTTTACTAGACAGAAAAATAAAGTTCTGTCTTGTTTAAACCAGTGTTATTTTCTTCCCTGTTACTTTTAGCTGGACATAATCCTAAATGATATATAATCGTGATCTCTTTGTGTCTAAACTCGAGAATAGTAACCCAACAAAAAACACATATTTAAAAAAAAAATAGAATAGTAATCCACTTACCGCATTTTGAATTTTTATTGTACCGTCTTTGTGAAGTAGCATGAAATAGTAAGAAAAATATGAAATTTATGATAGAAATCCCTCTATTTACTAGCTTTGTTATCTACAGCAAATGAGATAACCTCTCTTGGTTTCAGTGTCTTTATCAGTGAATAAGAGGAAAATGACCTCAACTGTTGTTATAAGCAATCAAATTAAAACTACAATTTTTGTTCCTTTTTACAGATGCAAGTAGTATAGGTTTACAGATTTTATACCTATGACTTTAAAACACCTTTCAATCCAAGTGTCCCTTTTCTAGTTTCACCTACTCACTGAATTAATGAATCTTCTGACTTTCTTCAAATAAATCAATTGTTGCTTATAAAATGAAAAAATAAAACAACCTTTGAAGGAATTCTCCTCTTTATGGTTTCTAAAATAATCTCTGAATCCTATCTCATTTTAAGACAATATCTTAATGGTCTACAAGAGCAGGGACCATGATTATCATTTGTCATTTTATTTCCATGTACATGGTAACATTTCGATAGATTTTAGTGTCATCTTTCCCATTCTTGTATGACAGTTATTCCTGTAACAAAGGGTCTTTTCCTTGGCCATGAAAAGTTATGAGTAAATTTAGGTCCTACCTCCATATGTCACCTCTGGCAACCTCTTGTCCTTTACTTTCTAAGAACAAATCTATACTTGATTATGTCCCTTAATAAAAACTAATTATTCTATTCCACACTCTTATAGCCTAATAATAAATATAACAAATACACAGACTCAAAAGCTCTCTCTAATGTTATTATAATTAGCATGTATAGATTTTTTGTGTATCAGTTGGATGTGTTGGTCTAATGTAGAAGATCAGAAATAATCTGACAAAGTGTTTTTGATATGCATGCCTGTTTTTCATTCTTTTCTCTGTGAACTAAGTTCACAGAGTGATTTTTAGTTCCATATACCTTTCATTTTGCAAATGCTATTTTGATCATGATATTGTCTCTTTCTGCTCCCATAATTAGGACTATGTCAAACCAAATTATGAGGGAGACTAAGTTAACATCCAATGCCTCATGCCTCTTCAGTTCTAGGTCATTTAAATAGCCACTCTTTGGGGATGCCTGGGTAGCAGAATCAGTTAAGCTTTTGACTTTTGGTTTTGACTCAGGTCATGATCTCAGGATCCTGAGATCAAGCTCTTCATAGGGTTCCATGCTCAGGGCAGTCTGCTTAAGACTCTGTCTCCCTCAAACCCTCCCTGATTCTACCCTCACTCTCTCTCTCTCAAAATAAATAAATACATAGCCATCCTTTCTCCTCATCCCTATCCAACAGGTTTCCAATATCAATGAGATAAGTTGCTTTGTAAAAAGATATTACATGGTTAATAATGTTCAAGGTGTTACCACCCCGAGTGTACTTTGTTAACACACCTTCACTTCTTTAATGTAAATCATCAGCAGGTTGTAGGTAGGAAACAATCACCTAATTTAGATGGCCATTTATTTCAACTACCCCAATGATGATCCTCTTCTCCGATTTCTAGATATTAACAAAAAGAACGGAGGGAACAATAGTAACTCTAGTCAAATTCTACAGTACTCCTTTTCTATTTGACACTAGTCATTTGAAATTAAATGTGTAAGCACATTTAACTTAAAAAAAATCCCCTACGTATTATTGCTTTATTTTTTTCAAATTATTGCTTTAATAAAAATTCTACATTTCTTGAAAAGTAAAAATTCACTAAAAATTCATTAAACAAGAAGTACAGTAGGGGCATCTGGGTGGCTCAGGAGGGTAAGTGTCTGACTTCAGCTCAGGTCACAATCTCAGGGTCCTGAGATCACGCCCAGCTTTGGTCACTGCACTTAGTCGGGAGTCTGTTTCTGCCTCTCTCTCTGCCCCTCCTCCTGCTCATGTTCTTTCTTTCTCAAGTACATAAACAAAATCTTTTTTAAAAAAGCAGAGAAAAAAAATCATCAAGTCAATTACTGTCTTTTCCTCCTAATCTAATTGAAAGAAATGCCTTTCAAGATCTTTTATTCCTCCAAAGAAGATACACAGATGGCCAACAAGCACATGAGAAGATGCTCAACACCACTTATCATCAGGGACATACAAATCAAAACCATGATGAGATGCAACCTCACACCTGTCAAAATGGCTAAAATTAACAACACAGGAAACAACAGATGTTATGATGCATAGGAAGGGGAATCCTCCTACACTGCTGGTGGGAATGCAAACTGGTGTAGCCACTCTGTAAAGCAGTATGGAGGTTCCTCAAAAAGGTAGAAATAGAACTATCCTATGATCCAGCAGTTTACACTACTAGGCATTTAGCAAAGGACATGAAAATACACATTCAAAGGGATACATGCACCCTGATGTTTACCGAACCATTATCAACAATAGCCAAACTATGGAAAGAGCCCAAGTGTCCATCAACTGAAAAATGGATAAAGAAGATGTGGGGTATATGTGTGCGTGTGCGTGTATGTATATACATACATACACGTACACGCACACATATATATATATAATGGAATATTACTCAGACATCAAAAAGAATGAAATCTTGCCATTTGTAAACATATGGATGAATCTAGAAAGTATGCTAGCCAAATAAGTCAGTCACAGGAAGACAAATATCATATGATTTCATTCATATATAGAATTTAAGAAACAAAACAGATGAACATATGGAAAGGGAAAAAGAGAGGGAAACAAACTGTAGAGAATCTTAATTATAGAGAACAAATAGAGGGTTGCTGGAGGGGAGGTGGGTTGGGGGATGGGGTAATTGGGTGATGGGTATTAAGGAGGGCGCTTGTTATGATTAACACTGGATGTTGTATGTAAGTGGTGAATCACTAAATTCTACTCCTGAAACTAATATTATACTGTATGTTAACCAGCTAGAATTTAAATAATAATTTTCCAAGTGGCATCTCATCTTCTTTACTAATTAATTTGCTATTTATTGTTTTTGCTCCTTTTTAATTTCTTCATAATCATTCCTAGCTTTTATTTGCTGTGGCAAATACTTGCATGCCTTAATAATTTGGTAGATCTTTTAGTTCTTTTTTTGGATATTTGACCTCTTCTACTTATTTGTAGATCATCATACCCCAATTATGTGACTTCTTCAACTAAGGTAAATCCTACTGAAATATAATCATTAGTAGCTTCACTAATTATCAGAGAAGTTCCTACGACTCCTATTTTGCGATCAATCTCATTCTCTTAGACAAGACATGTCAGCTGAAAACAAAATGCAAGTGACTAAGGATGAGGGGGAATCTCAAACTAATTCTTTGTATTTGAAAGTATCAGATTAAAAACTGCACTTGCTCTATTTCCTTTCTTCAATGAATCATTGGTCAAATCTATCAAAAACTGCAAAAGCCATCTGAAAAGTGTATGCTTATTCTATCATTCTAAAAACTCTTTCAGATATCTTCTACATACATTTCATTCCTTGTTCCCAAAACTCTAAATGCTTTTTAACATTTCCTAATGTACTAATACTGCGTCTTCCTTGATATTCACTCTCTTTCAGAGACATTCAAATATTTCCTATGCCCTTGAATGGGGGAAAATTGTCTTATCCCCATCTACTGCAAGGATAAAATAAGATACAATTACATTAACGGACATGAAGAATGAATTCTACTTTACCCTTCAAATAGGCTTTATCATAACTAAACAGTTAAGCATACAATTAGTAGAAAACCAAGAAAGCATTTAGACTAATTAGGCCTAGAGTCTAGGAGACGAGTTCACAGACTATGTCTGTGAAACAGTAATCAGGTCGATTCGGTCAATTTAAAACAATAAATAAATAAATAAACAAACTCAGAAACAGAAAAAAACAAAAACCTGCCAATAGTTTTCTTTCTCAGCTAATGTAAATGCAGCCTTCAAGATAAGCTGTTCTTCACATAGAAATAGAATTCATATTCTCCAGATTATATTCAAAACTTTGTAATATATGGCATTCTAACTTTGAAAGAGCCTTTTCTGAACTAGCTATGTGATCAAGGGAGAGAAGGAGAAGAGCATCAAATGTGGTTCAAATGACTACAGATAGGAAAACAAAATGTTTTGTTTCTAGTATATATTTAGTTTTTTTTTTTTACAATACGATTTAGAGCATACAATAAAATAATCACTATAAACATCTTACATACATTGCACTTAATTTGCATTTCCTGCTTTCCAGAAGCCATACAGAAGTCTAAGATAGCCTAATAATGTTCAAAAGACTAACAACAACAAAAAATGGCAATGAACACAATAACAGACTAATTACCATTCAGGGAGAAGAACAATGGAAGCATTTTTTTGCTAGCTGTAATCAGTTTATAATTGTGGCCCTGTAAACACAGCAACACATAAAGAAACAGCAAGAAACCCCCAGTCAGCTTCCATGTTATAAATGTAAGAGATGTTCAAACTTTTCATCTGCATTGCCCTGACAGATGATGGGGACTCCAAAAGTTCTTAGGTGACTTCTCCCTTCGTCAGTACCGGCATCCGGACCAGGAGTACAGGGTAACGTTCCAGGGGAGCTAATTTATTTGTTTTAATGTTAAAATCACTGGAGCATGATTTTAACACAAGCTTAAAATATAAACAAGTAAAACTAAGCATCAGGAGAAAGTAACTTCTTATTTATAATGAATAACAAGCCTAGGGATATATAAAAATATGAAAAATGCTCTAAACTATGAGATATTATCTGCTATCATGATTTGTTTAAATGATTTCATTTAGTGGAATAGAAAGTATGAGTTGCTTTCTGCTATTCCAGCCATTTACATTGTATATAGTAACTTTCTAGAGATTTGCTATATAGATTATGTCACCAGACTCGGAGATCAATTTATCGGGAAAAGGAGAAAGATGAGCACTCTCTTTTAATTTATTCAAGGAATTGAATAACTAACCTGTTTTCTAACATATAGCTTAGAGAATGGAATTCACTATGTATAAGAGCGTATTCCTAAAGACACTGTTAATGATGTTCTTCCTTTAAAAAAAAAAAAGTAGGTCATTGGCAAAATCAAAGTATATACTGAAATTTATTTTTATTTAGTAAATATGGAAGTACTGGCCTTCCTTAATAAGAATCTACCTCTATGTAGCTTCATAAAGATGCAATAGATAATATGTCCAGTCACACCAATAATTCAAATTAAATGTTGGGTATTTTGCTTTGCATTAGTATTCATTCATATAGTCATATTAGTCATTGTATTAAGCCATTTATTTTAATACAGCATTTTATTTAAAAGGTTGTTTCTGCCCTAAAAATTATAAGTCCTAGAAGTGAATCGGCTCTATTTTCAGATGGCTGTGCCAAGACAATCAGAGGGTGAAGAGAAAAATTTGCCAAGACAGAGACCACCTCTGGAGCCAGGGCTGTGCTAATGGTAACAGGAACATATGCTAAGAATGGTCCAGAGTCCAAACTGGTGAAGGTGAATGGGGAAGAGCAGCAGTGAAGCCCATAGGTGTAGATGCAGACAAGAAGACAGGAATGACTGGTGGCTCTGAAGGTGAGGATCGGGGGCTCTGAGTAAAATGACTTGATTGTAATGTCAGGGGTGCCAACTGCTTTGCTAGACTGTAAAATATGTGTCAGATGCCTTTCCTGTGGGGAAGTAAGTACAAAATTTGAGATTCTCATTAACTCTTTGAGATCACTGGGGTGCCGTTTGATAAATGAAGGTCCCAATGTTGTAAAAGGAGCTCAGGCATCTGTTGGAATGGCTGTGTATCCTGAAGAGCCCAGCTTCTTAATGTTCCCTTTATCCAAAGAATGTGTCTGAGTGACAATGGCTCCTACATCTCATGCATGCAGTTATTATATTAAAGAGAGAGAGAAGTAGACAGAGAGAGAGAGTCAGAGACAGGGGAGGGGGGGGGGAGGAATCTATTCTGGCACAGCAAACAGTTCTTAAGAACTACTACATTACTACATTCTTTAAAAAAAGTAATTAATTTGAGATGTCACCTCATATAATTGAATACCTTCAACTGCTACCAGCTTTCTTTGTCTACATTTTCTTTGACTTACATTCACAGCACAGACTTTCTTTTTTAGAGTTATTATTATCTTTCTACTTTCTGTTTTTAATGCAAAGCATTGGCTATATTGTTTCATATGAGTCAGCTTTCCCAGATCAGTCTTTTTTCAAGTACTGCTATGAGGAGGGAGGTTACCAACTCATGGCAGTAATTCCACATTGAGTTCTGCATATTTTCGATTCAAGCACACAATCGGGGAAGAGGCATTCTCTCTTCTTGCTTAGGAGTTCTAGGGGAGAAACCGACTTGAAATGTCTGCTGTCAGTTCACAGCACTGCATTTAAAGCATAGACTGAAATGATCTTTCAAACTGTTCTGCTCATGATTTTTATTTGTTGCCATCAGGTGAAAATAGCCCCTTGGGGTATAGCCTCATGGGTAAAAGAAATAGAGGGGTGGCAAACTGAATTACATAAAGAAGAAAAGGACTCTAAAATAGATAAACATCAATTTTAATCAGGTTATTAATCACTATGCTGAAATTGAACATATAACTGAAGGGAAACAGTTTTTTTGGAAAGACGGAGATACTGAATGGAGACAGAGATACTGAATGGGCACACCTGAGGATACTGTGTTCTTTCTCAATGCAGGCACAGGCTTATTGATGCTAGGTTTACTTTAGAAATCAGGAGTGCCTCATTTGTAAATACCCTTTCAAAAGAAGCTTTTAGATTCTAAGTGAAACATTTCCAGAGTGGTGATTTAAAAGATCTGTGTGGAAAATTCGATTTTTTTCCAGTGTCTGGCAGTATGGTGCTCTGGAGGGACAGGTTCATGGCCACAGCATGCTCCTCTAGAACAGGTAACTGAGGAAGGCCAGAACAGGGACCTCAGATTGTTCCTGGTCCTGGGAGCCTCTTCATATCTGATCAGTCTCTCTTTTCTTGGTGGGAATTTAAGAAAACTTCACAGAGAATGGTTGTGTTCTCTTTTAACCAATATCTACTGCCCCTGGAAGCCCAAAGTAATCAAACCAGTGCTTAAACCACTGGTTTATAATGTATGATCCCCAAACCACAACAGCAGTATCCTTTGTCAGGGAAGTTCATAGAAAAGTGAATTCTACAGTTTCATCCCAGTTATACAGAATCAGAAACTCTGGGCTCTGTCCAGCAATCTGTGTTTTAACAAAGTTGATACTGATTTACCGAAAAGTCAGAGACAATGGTTTAAGCTCTAAGCATTTAAGTGCAATTATTCTGTTACTCTCAGCTTTAGTCATTCATTAATTTAAACCTGATTGTCACCTCTGACTTTACTACCATAACCCTTACATTTCAAGCAGTTTCAACCTGAAACACATCCATAGTTCTAGAAAATAAAGCCATTTTTCTGATTTCTTTTTTTTTTTTTTTTACAGCCCTATATGTAAGTTATCAGGTGATGTTTCCATTCCAGCCATGAATAGTATATTCATTCTGTCTAAGCCATTTCAGTGACGACAGAAACAGAACAATATCCAGCAACTTTCAATATGAGGTCTGGTCACAGCCTGGGCCCAATTTTTCTTTGACTGTTTCTGCACTGCCCTTCAGCCACAGAAGATACAAGTTCTTTCCTTGTTCCTCATTCTCTCTTCTTCCCTATTGAGGTCCACTCTATAGAATTTACATCTCTTCTTCCCTATAATATAATTGGAAACTACAAAACACTCTTTCATGCTCATGTTAATCTGCCTGTACCCGTTTTTGCCTCCCAGAAAGGGTGTGATACACATGATCACACTATGTGAAGCTTTGTCATGGCAGTTTTTCTATCAGCTAGCTTTTAAATCTTTACTGGATTATTTGTTTCCTTTGCCTACTTGTGATAAAAAGTGTCCACTTTTTCTACTTCCTTTCTGATCAATACTTTAAAAATTAAAATAACAGTTTCCTTGGTAACAGCTACCCACTGCCCTTTTATATTCTTTGCCGAGTTTGGTCTGTTCTAATAATATGATAGAGTGGAAAGGTCACTGCAGGTTAGAAGGACTGAATTCAAGGGACAATTCTAGCACTTACAGACTTATCTGTACTTGCCACTAAAAACTCTGAGTCATAGTCTCCTGATCTGGAAAACAGGATTAATAATTACCTCTGTCCTATACACTCCATACAACTCTTGAGAAGGCCAATTTTTTAAAAAAAGTATGAAAAGTCATTGTCAACAGTGTAAAGAGCTGTATAAACCGGAGTTACTACCATCAGTGAGAGAACTTATCAGATTCAAAGTGAAAGCAAACAGAACTAGGACCCCCAAGCTATCACAAGTCTCCTTAGAATAACAGTGGCCTTTTAATCTCTAGAGTCAGAATGCCACAATCTACACAGGTTGAGCCAACTGACTAGCTAGTAAATGTTTGTAATAGAAAGCAACTAGGAACTATTCAGTTTTGCTGAAATAGTTCAAAAGAGAGAAATTTGAAAATATAACATATTTCCATACTTGGAGGAAAGCCAGAACAAAAGGAATCAAACTACTAAAGACCACACTACCTAAAAGAACCATGGAAAGGGATTTGGAGTCTATCCTATATGAAAATGTTTACTAATATAAAATAGGTTTTGTGGTTAATCAATAATGCATTAATAGGTTATGGGGAAAAATCATTCCCATAAGGAATTATTTTGGGTCATTTAACAGCAGTATAGATTTACGTCAATTTAAATAGCCCTTGAAAACAAAGCATAATATTTACTTCCCTGGGTTTTCTTTAAGTCTTAGGAAAAAATATCAATTTGGAACTCAGAAATCACCAAAACAAAGAAGCTGAAGTAAGACAGAATGTCTTTGCTCTTTTATTACTGAAACTACATAAGAAATTAAAAAAAAAAAAAAGCCTTCGGCACTAGCAGTATTATCTACATTACTTTTCCTTGTATATACTCTTGAAAATATCAGCCTATTAACCTTGTAGAATGCATTTTCATAGACATTTTGCTCAGCATGAGTGTACAACCAATCCCAAATTGTTAGTGTCAATTCCTCAAGCGTGGTGTCACCTAAGGTCATTTTTTTTCAGCTACCAAGGATTAGAGTCCTTTAGCAAAGCACAGTCCTTAAGGTTAACATATTGTCATCACAAAGACCTATTTTCCAGTTCCAGAAGATAAATGTTTTTATTTGCTACAGAAGAAATGATAGCAAACAATAGAACACAATTCACATTGATTTTTTTCTTCTGAGAAACATCTTTCTAATCCATATCACTTATTCTAACATATAAATACAGTCTTCATTAGTAGCCAGTGTATTATGCTGCACCCTAAAAATTTGTTATCCTGAGATTTTTCAAAAAATTAAAAAAATCACATTGTGCTCTCATATTAAGGAAAAAAATGTTAATACATCCTAAACAACATTTTTCAATGATGGTCCACAAACCACCTGCAATAGAGCTAGCTAGGATACCTGTTAAAGTACTTCAACTCCATTCCTCCTGAGTCAGACTGGAGGGGAATTAAGAATATGCATTTTTACAATACTGCTGTTGACTCTTAGTCGCACCATAGTCTACGAAACATTGTTTATCTTAGCCAATAGTTCACAAGTCTACTGCGCATTATGTTCACCTAGAGAATGTATAAAAACATCAATGGCCAGACCTCACCCCACACCCATTATATCAGCATGTATGGACTTTAGGTAGGGTTGCCAGATGAAACACAGGACATGCTTATTTAACAAACATATACTAAAGAACTATTTGTTGTGTATCTGAAATTTAAATTAATCTGGGTATCTTGTATTTTTGTTTATCAAATCTAGCAGTCCAAGTGATGGGACCCACGCATAAGAATTTTTAAAAGCTTCCCTCTGAGTCAACTGAGCAGTTGAGGTTGAAATCAACTAATTCTAAGCCAAGGTTCTAAAGATGTTGTGATGAGCACTGGGTGTAATATACAACTGATAAATAATTGAACACTACATCTGAAACTAATGATGTACTAACTGAACTTAAAATAGATAGATAGCTAGATAGATAGATAGATGATAGATAGATAAATGATGTAATATAGAATCACAGAAACACTCAGACAATAGTGACAATAGAAGCAAAGTTTAGATCATCTAGCTCAAAAGCAGACAAACTAAGTGATTGGATCTGTTCCACCTTGACTCATTTGTTTTCCAAAAAATTTCACAGGAATTGACTACTAACTTTAAATTAGGTACATAATAAATGAAAGGCATCAACATAAGATTTAAGTTTTATTTATGAAACTATCTTTTTAAAAGGAAATATCCTCTAAGGAAACACTTAGGAAATATTAAATAAAATTGGGTCCCTAAAACTTGGTTTCCATGGTCGGCTAAACTCTTTCATAATTCATAAATTGATTTCTGCACTCACAAACTCCTCTGGATCCCCAGGATTCCCAGCAGGAGGGAAGTCATAAATAACAGCCACATCTCTCAATGATACCACTCTTCACCCTGGAGCATTTATAAAGCAGCACAAAGTTAATGCCATTTGCTCTTCAAAAGAAAGTTGGGAGCCCTTTAAACATTGCTTGATTATCCAAATGATATCCAATCAAATGTTTATTCCAATGATTATCCAATCAAATGTTTATTCCAATGATTATCCAGATGGAATAAACAAAGATACAAAATTATCCACAGGTTTACATAGTGAGGAAGAAGATGAAGGTTAATATGGCTGTGAAGTTGAACAATAAATGCTGATAAATAACAACCCCAAAATTTCTGAGAAGGTAGAATTCCTTCATTACAGTCGCTCTGATTTTAAAACACCAATATGATCTACAAATAACAATTTAAATAAAATAAAATGATGAATATATCATTAACCTGATAACAGTATCTTAAAAAGAATTTCAGCTTGCAAGTTTTCTCAATATGAATAAGATTTTTAAAGATGGAAATCTACATAAACCTGAATTCTAATCAGATAACTGCTTTCAGGGGCCAAGTAAATTTTAGCAGACTACATTTTTGTTATATATCTTTGTAAATGAAGGAAGAAATTGCCAAATGGATCAGTAGGAAAACACATGATCATTTTAAGGGGTTTTTTCATTATAATTTATAAGATTTTGTCCCACATATCAAATTCCATGGAAATGTTCTAAAAAGGTATAGATCCAGCAAATACTTACCAGCAATCATCTTACTCCCCACAAGACAAAAAAAGAATTTTAAAATTCTCTTGATAGCTGCTATCACAGCTCCAGATTTGGTAATAAAATACCCATGTCTTCATAATGTGGTATTTACCAAAGGAGGAAACAGAAATGACCAGCAGATGATTGAAATGATCTTCACTGAGTTGAATCTGTGACAATAATAATAATACAGTGGACAAGCCTGTCACCACACTGACCTACATGTCTCCCAGGATTTGGTGGTATCTACAATGTTGGTATTTAAGATGATCACATATCAAAGTTCCTAGTAAATTATTTCCCACTAATAATTTTCACATGGTTGCTAATAGAAACTTGCTGACAGTTTATACACAAAACAACTGAATTTAAAAAAAAAACTATATATGAGATACCACCTCCTTGAGGTTCGCCACGTGTCCATTTCTCCATTTTGTGTCTAGGAGAGCATTAACATGTTGATCTCTGTGAATGTATGGCATAAAATCAGTTGGCTAAGATACTCCTTTTAAAGTGCTCTTCAAATACAGTAACTCCCCAATCATGGACTTTATATTCATTAATAGCAAATAAACATTCAATTCACATTCTAAGAAACATTTTTGGAAGACCAGTTGGAGTATGGCTCATTTCTACACTTGGTTCAGCCCTTAGCTCAAATCAGACATTCTTCAAGACATACCTTTAAAAAAGGAAGGGCTCTGTTCTCTCCATTAAGTGAGAGAGATGAATTGGACATTTTATAATCAAAATTTGTCTACCAAAGAAAAAGTTCATATAGAACTGTAGATTACAGAAAGAGTAAAAAAAAAAAAAAGAGTCATGAAATCTAAAGGTTTCTTACCCCCATCCTATTAGTTATTATCAGAACTGCAGTTCATTAATTCTTGAGATATTCACAGTTTATAATTCTCCTAACTTTTCTATCAATATAAAGGCTCAAATGTAATCAGAGTTACCATGCTAAACCTCTTAATTTTTTATAAGTACTTCATCTGTGTTGTGATTAGGATTAGTAAAGATGGTTTAAACTGAATGGCCTAAGAACATCATCTGTAATTTGAAGTTTATCATTTACATTTTTCACATTTCATCTGGAGTTAAAAGTACAATGATATATATTCTTAATTTTCTATTATTTATTTTAAATATTCAATCATAAATAACATTCCCAGCTCAATTTAATTTTTTTAAATCACATTTTGGATTCTTCTAAATACCAAGCCAATGTTCCATGGGCCATGAATATATTCATGAGGTCTGCAGCCAGTGGTGTGCAAATTTATCAATAACTTTCAAGTAACAGAACTGAAAGACTGCTCCAATTTGAAGTCTACTGACAACTCTCTGAAGCCAAAACCTTTCAGTCTATCAAACATGGATTTATTCATGATTTTTGACCTTAAGAGATTCAGGGGAAAAGTACTGAAAAATTGAAGGTCTAATCATTGGATAAAAACTACTCATAGTTTTAAAAAAAACTACTCATAGAACATGAAATATTCTTCCAAAATCCATAGCTATCAGTAAGATAGTGTAAAACAACAAAGCAACTCAAAATTTACTGCCCCTTCTCTTCTCCCTTAACACTAACATGAATTTTTGTCTGCTTAAACTCAATACTATCTCAAGATACATTTTTATGTCCATGTTAAAAGCAGGAATAAGGAGATAACAAATATTGGACAAGTCTATTTAATACATAAAAGTATATCTAAACATAAATAGCATTGGAAAGATATTTAGGATAGTCTTCTTAGGGGATAAATTTACTCCAAAAAAAGTGTAAGAAGAAAATGCCTCTATAAGAACAAATGACATCATGATACTCTAAGTTCTGCATTAAAGAATGTCTCAGAATTTTTTCCAGATTTACACAGTACCAAGTCCATTGTCTTCAACTTGTTATGCATTATATTGAGATTCATATTTTAGAGCATTTTCTTCCATTGTGTAGTGTTCATCACCTTCGTAGATACAAAGAGAATGGCAAGGACAAATTCAAAGTGTGTAACTATACGGAAAGGGCTTTTGAGTTTGCATCTTACCAAGAGAGAACAAAGACATCAAGGAAAGTTCTGATGGAGAAAATACAGATCTAGTTACATTAGTCTGGAAGTATAAGACAAAGGAAAATGGGGTAGAAGTATGAACATTTTCTTGTAGATTGGGGAGAGGAGCAGATGTAGTTACTTCCATCTCACAGAGATAGGTCAATTCTGTATGCGCCCCATGCCCACTCCTAGGATTAATTTGAATGACAAGTTCAAGTTAGAGGTAACTACAGAGATGAGCATCCTGTGCATCAGCAGGGAGATAAAGAGAGCTGTAGCTTTTTGAAATATAGCTGTGCTGGCTCTGTGTCAACCTTGTGGAGAACAAGGGAAAATAAGCAGTTCACTTCAACAGGACTATAGTTTCACTTAACTGAACTCCTTATATATCCATGTATAAAGCTGCAGGGCTTGTTGGTCTTGAGGCAGTACCAGGGCAGACAACTGGCATTCAGGAGCCTGAGGCTGTTGAAAAGAACCTTCCCCATGACATGAAAGTGAGAAGGTCCTTCAAGAAGGATCTGACTTTGACAGATGGTGATGAGAAAGAACAGTGGTGATGGTAACTTGGAGCAAAAGCTCATTCTGAGTAGTCCTACTGGAGAACATTTAAGAGACTGGTTTGACTGCCTTAGGGAGCTAGAAGAAGTCATCTGGAGAGCTGGCAGGACTAAAATGTCAGAATAATTAGTTTAGACAATCTAGCCCTTTGCTACCTACCCATAGTGTGATCAGTGTACTAGAAGCAGCAACACCATATGGAAGCTTACAGAAATGCAGCTTCAGGATCCCTCAGACCTCTTGAGTGAGAATGTGCATTTTGACAAGCTCTGCCTATGATTCTTGTTCATATTGATGTTGGAGAAGTACTGCTCCAGTATTTAATTGGATCACCTGAGATGCTAAAGCTGGTGAGCTCAGGTATCTCCATTTTCAACAAACATTCCAGGTGAAACAAGAGGATCACAAACACCAAAGCTGTAGTTTAGGAACATCAATCTGATGAAGATGAACAGGATGGATGTCAGGGTAAAGGGATAAGCACCAGTAACAATAACAATAATGTAGATATGATTATACCTATGCAATAGTCCAGCCAAATTAAAACTACCTCTTTGATTCCCAGTTGGCACACAAGAACAAAGGATGGATAAAGTATCTAGGAGCTCTCCTTATACTTAGAAAATTCATCCCAAAGGTAGCACCTCCATTCCTTCTTCCTCCTTCCTGGACTGCAAGAGGAGTAGGAGTAGGTTAGGTAGGAGGTAGGAGTAACCTTACTTACTCCTGTGCATCAGCAGGGATAATACTAGTAATCTTATAGTTACCAGCAGCTGAGCTACCAGGAATGTTGTCATTTGTTAGGCGTTCATAACTGTGGTTGTTGCTGTTATAATAATAATAATTATCACTAATGCCTTGGTTATGCCTCCTCATCTATCCAACCTGCCCCCTGTAGATTGGGCTTCTTTAGCTCAGTAGGACTGAAGAACCTGAGTGAGAGGGACCTGAATTTAAAGCAAGTCAGCCCAAAGCTGCAGAAGCTAGTCATGTTCTTCCCAACCCAAGGAAACAGAAGCCAACGTAAGGAACAGACTGGGCCCTGATGTCTCTTCCAAAGGCATATCCAGAATTGGAAGAATCATCTCACATGGCACAAAATCAGAAAACAAAGACATATTCCTTTTTCGAGTTCAAAAAAATGGTCATCCTCAAACACAAGTTCTAATTTTCAAATTGTTTCTGATATATAATTGTTATATATATCAAATTGTTTCTGATATATAAATTGTTTCTGATATATATATATATATATATATATATATATATATATATATATATATATATTTGCAGATGATGGCAATGACGATAATGATGACTAATGCTGCTGAAAATATTCCACCTTACCAAATTACTTTGTGGTACCTTAAAAACCATAAGCTCTACAAATCTCATCATATCCTAATGCATTGGTCTGTACAGACCCAGGAAGGAGACCAGCCTCTGTCATTCATCAAAGTGTCCTTCCTAATGCACTCGAGGTTCCCCTTAGAAGTCCCTCATCTGCTCACCAGGCAGGCTTCTTCCTCACTCCTCTACTATGAAATCACTGCCTTTAGTATATTTTCCTCCTGTTTTTCTTATTTAAGTATTAAGTATTTATAAGCGTAATGTAGCCATGCCCCAGTTCATCAATAGCAATTCTTTATATTTAAAGACAGAGAAATGTAGGACATTACTGAGTTACTGTTTCTGTCTCTCTCACTCCATGCTGATTTGTTTCTTTAGCTGGCCTCTGAGCTTGCTGTTCATATCATCCCAAATCTGCCACCAGAGTATAGTTAATACTTGGAGGGCATGACACTTTATACAGAATATCCAGCTTTATGGATCACTTAAGTGGTGATCAAGCCAATGATTTGGAGAGAAAAATTATTAAATCCTTCTCTCAAATGTAAACCAAAGTAAATTATGATGAATTAATGATTTTAGTGTAAAAAATAAATTTAAGAAAAGCAGACTGCTAATATAACCTTGATTTGAGGTAGAACCTCCTACAGCATTATACCGAAGTCAGAAATCTTAAAAGAAATGATTACCTGAATACAAAACTTGTGAAATTTGAAAAAGCTGTATTTTATCAGCAGCATTAAAAGGCAAATAAATATTTGGGGTAAATATTTGTAACATATGATGAACAAAAGATATAATATCACATATGGAAAAGCTGAAATAAAAAAACTAGAGAGATTTGAAGTAAACTTTTGGAAGTTTAATGGCAAAGGTTATAAAAAGGATATTCAAAAAGAAATATATTCAGCCAGTATGCATACAAAATGTGTTCAATCTCACATGTGTAAAACACAATTCAAAGCCACACTTAAAACTATATTATTCACCTATTAATATCTCATTCAGTGCTAATGGTGGTGTTTATACTTCACCTAGCTATGTAAAAATGTACTTTAATCATATAAAAAGTTGTTAATTATTAAAGCAACTAAAAATAGGGGACTTAAGTATAATGGAATACTTTGTGGCCATGAAAATTTATTAGCTAAATCTATAATTATTCACTTAAAGATAGTTCATGATATATTGCTACCTTAGAAAAAAAACAAGTTAATGTGAAGTATTTTTCCTTAAAAATTGTTCTTTGTAAAATGAAAATAACAATATGAATATGTTTGCTTAGAACACTAAAATATTCAGCATAATATCTGGGTGGTATTTAATGGCTTACTAATTAAATTTTTATTGTTTATATATATATAATTTTATATAGTATGTATGTGTTGGTTATGAATGCATGTTCATTAATTTTTAAGTGAATAAATATTTACATTGGGTGGGTAGGGAATGGGAGCCAGCATAATATTGCTGGGGAGCCACAAAATATTCAGAAGAGGCTCCCTCTCTTTTTGCTAGATATAAATGTTCCACTCCACAGAGGGAAGAAAGACAGGCAACAGTGATAGTAACTCCTTTGCTCTGACTCTGATTTCATTGCTTGGTCCACTTTCTCAACTATTCAAGGAAATATAGACAATTAAATATCAACATGGGTTGTACTGGCTATTAGCAAGTAAGAGTCTCATAATGGTTTATTTGGCTAATGTAAGCAATATGTGTCAGTATTTATTTACGTGAGATTTCAAAGGACTATGACACCCCTGAGTTTCCTTTGTTATGTTAGAAGAACTTTTGAGTGAGCCTCACCCCTATGATTTCTCTGGTCAACCTCTTCACTTGGCTGGCCAGAGCACCTTTTCAGAACTTCTGCCTTAACCCCTTCAACTACAGCCTCTCCTAAACAGCCATTTTCCTCCAAAGCTGGAGCAGAAATGACAGTATCACTTAGAGGTATGCTGCAAACCAGGAGAGAATCATAAAAATAAAATTTTGAATTAGAAAAGAAAAACCTTTGTCAATTGAAATCACAAAGGTCAAAATGTGCAGAGAATACAATGGTGACAGAACTACTCCCTTTAAGGAAGAATGGTGCTTGTTCACATAATCAAAGCATCATGTGAATTAAACTCCTAGACTGTGGACCATGAACTTGGTGAACAGGAAGAAATTTTCAGGTAGTTCTTGGCAGAATTTACCGACCTTGAACAGAAGATCCAGATATTTATAGAGGCAGGTCAGAGACCAGTCTCCAAATAGCCAATTCTCTGCTACTAAATGAAAATCTTCTTTGAATAAGTTGGTGGTTCTCTTGGTGCCCCTGAAGCCCAAAATTATTTTGTTTTTCCATTGTGAATTTTTGGGGGTGTGATGATTTGTTTCCTTTTAAGATGCCATCCCTGGGGCACCCACTAATTAGTAAGGACCCTGGAACCCTGTGTCCGCAGTTCAGGGAAATTACCAGTAGATGGCAACATTGGTTTAGTGAGTAATATAGCCGGTACCTCTCTACGCAGATTGCAGGTAGCCCTATAGATAGTCTCCCTGAGATGTTAAGTTTAATTCTTTGTAAACACAAAAACTATATGTAGATTCCAGCACTTAGAGGGAAAGAGGGACCGCTAACAATAAAAGTGTATAAGTACCATGGGAAGTTCATTAGAACAACTGGTGGTTGCCAGAGAGAAGGAGGTCAGAGGGGTGGGCAATATGGGAGAAGGGGAGTGGGAGATACAGGCTTCCAGTATGGAATTTATGGGATGAATAAGTCATGGGGAGACAAGGTACAGCATAGGGAATACAGTCAACGGTAGTAAGAACACTGTATGGTGACAGATGGCAGCACACTTGTGGTGAGCAAGCAAAAGATACAGACTTGTCCAATCACTATGTTGTATACCTGAAACTAACGTAACATTGTGTGTCAACTATTCTTCAATAAGAAAAAAGTGAGGTTGCACTTCCAAATACGAAGTTGAAAAAAATCTGTAGGTATTGAGAGTCTCCTAATTACCTGATACCTTATTATCTATTAGTATTTTTGTAAATTCCATATCCAGAATTTATACTCTTCTACAAACTAAAATGCAGCCTTCCCTAATTGCCTTCCTTCCAGCCCTACATGTTCTAGTTATTGATATTTAAGCAACATTTTACGACCACCATAACCATGTAAACTGATGTCCTTAATTATCCCTAAATGAAGATGCTGACCACTGTGGTCAAGAGCTATGGCCTTGGAAATGAAAAGCCATAAGTTTAAATTGTTTGCCATTTACCTGGTCAGATTATTTAATCTTGTTAAGCTACGGTGTCTCTGTCTATAAAATGGTGTTAACAATATACCTGACTCATAGGATTATTAAATGAGAGAATATGTGCTTAAAATGTTAAATTTAAAGCACTGTGCCTGGCACATAGTAAGCCCTCATTAATGCTATCTATGGTCATTACTTATAGGAAGTCCTTGATTGGACACCTTTTCCTCTGTTTGAACATTCGGATGGAGCAGCAGACCCACATAATCACAGTTTCCCACCCTAATCACAGAGGATGCAGGAAAAGGCTACCCCATTAGCAAGGGGCTCCCTGGATCCCCCTCCTTTTACAACTGATTTTAATCTTTCTGTCCTCTCAGTACATCCTCTTTGCAGTTATAGCTCTTATCAATGCTGATTCTCATTTCCCTGGCTTACTGGCCCCACAGTTTTTCCTGCAGATGTGTCTGGCAGGGTTAGTATTCCCCCCCCCCCATTCCATTTCTAATACTTTCTTGAAATTCTTACTCAGCAGGGTCAATTTTTCTTTTAGTTATCTTTCCAAGCATATTCCAAACATACTGAAATGACTGGACACAGCATTTTATTTTCTACATATCCCCTCCAACTCTATTTCATGTCACTGTCTCCTTCCTCAGTTCTTGTCCTACCATGGTGGGCCAGGTTAGTTAGCCAGTTGAGGTAAAAGGTATGTCATTAACCCACTGATCTCAGAAGCTTACCACTCCTTTATCTAATGATCCCAGCTTACAGGAAATTTAGCTGTAATTCCATTTCACAATCCGTTTGACAAAAATGCCTGCATCTTATCTTCATTGTGAATGTGCTGTTCTTAGAACTCAACAACATTACAACCTGAACCAGAAACAGTGACCCTCTCTCTCTTTAGGGTCGCATTAAAGCAACTTGGCTGTGGTAGCTGAATTGCCTCTATGTATTTATAACAAGGGAGAGAAGATGGAATTGGCTGAGTCAAGTTTCCATTAAAATCTACTCTACCTTTTCTAAAGATCTAGTAACAGTTGGTAGGTCTTTTAGAATCTTAACCAGCCCTATCCTGCTCTGCTAGAAATTATTCTACAAGGACCCACCCCCAAACAGAGGAGCGGCGGGATTCTTTGCCCAGACTGTGGTCTCTCTACCACTTGATATTCTACAATAAACCTATTCTGAGACTCTCCTTCCATCTGAGAGCCCGAGTACACAAACAGATGATGGCCAGAATAAATGACTACAGAACTCTGACCCACAAGCCCTACAGTAATCAGCCTGGGAAGCCAAACCACACCTATGCAGGAATTGGTCCAGAAAGGTCACAACTTGACCAAGTCAATGACTTCCAGTTTCTTCTTTCTTTCTTTCTTTCTTTCTTTCTTTCTTTCTTTCTTTCTTTCTTTCTTTTTCTTTCTTTCTTTCTTTCTCTTTCTTTCTTTCTTTCTTTCTTTCTTTCTTTCTTCCTTCCTTCCTTCCTTCCTTCCTTCCTTTCTTTCTTTCTTCCTTCCTTTCTTTCTTTCTTCTTTTTTTTCCCCTGCTCTGCTTTCGACTCAGGACCAATCAGTAAAAGCCAAATAATCACATAAACCAATCACATAAGATGCCCTGCTTGTAGTTAGCCTATCTTCAGCTTCTCCAGTGCTAATAATGCCCAATCAGAGCATACCTGGAATCATCTTTTTTTTTTAGTACAAAGCTTTCTCATTCCCCTCCCTATCTTTGAGTCTCTGACAAACGCAAGTGATGATGGTTCACTCCCTTGCCAAAGCCAGCTCTGAATAAATCCTTCTGTTTGTTCTCATTTGGGTAGTCTTTGTCATTTCCACAGATTTCCTGGAGGTTCCACTGAAATACCACTGCACTGTCCATTGCTGCTGACCTTAGGTTTTCATCATGCACGTACCCGTGGACATCCTTGGTGCTTGGGGTTTGTTGAATACATACAGATGTGGTAAGTCAGCAGAAGCTCTGAACTCTGCTCCCTTTGCATTGAGTTCCTTAGTTACTTGTCATGTTTGGTAGCCAAGTTTGTTACTGTCCCATTTGTTTGACATCTTTAGCAGGCCATTCCTATTCATATGCCTTTTCACTTCCTTTTGTACTGTTTGTGTTGTGCTGTCTTAAAATATTGTTTCTCAAAAAGTGTTGTTTATTCTAAACACTTAACAGCATTACAACTCTGTGAAGGAGACTCGCAGGGTAGAACACAAGCATAAGCCTTAGAAGTCTATTGTTTGAGCGAGCATCACAAACCAGAAAGTTTGAGGTTTTCATTAGATAGGCTTCCATCTGGACAAACTTTGCTGTGGGTCACTGATAAAACTGGATGAGGTCTTGCTTCCATTTCCATTTCTTTTTTTTCCCCCCAGTCCTGAGAGCTTAGCTTTCATCCTTAGAGAGTGTTTTCTCTGCTTTTCTGACTGCCAGGGGGCAAAGACTGTCAGGTCTGCTTTTAAAAGCAGCCAGCAGGTCGGGGGCCTGAGACATAAAATACACAAGTCTGGCTTTTGAGCAAGTCTAAATCCTCTCCTCTAAGAAAAACTTCTGCTTCTTCTGTGTACTCCCTTTATGATCTTAATCCTTGGAGTATCTCTCTAAATGGCATAACTTCACCAAGGATTATATGGACCTTCATAGGCCATATAGGGAACATTTGAGTTGAATAGAATTGTTCATCTGAGAAGTGAATCAAACAAATAGGAATACAGTTTCTCAGGCCCAATGGACAGGACTTTTTGGATGGTGTGAAGAGGATTCCAAATAAAATTTTGATTCAAAAATTGCTTCTTTAAAAAAAAAAAAATTGCTTCTTTAAAAGAGTCTTCAGGTGGCTCAGTTGGTTAAGCACCTGACTCTTGATTTCGGCTCAGGTCATGATCTCAGGGTTTTGAGATCTAGCCTGGCATCAGGCTCCCTGCTCAGAGCAGAGCCTGCTTGAGGTTCTCTCCCTCTCCTGCTGCCCCTGCCCCTCCCGCCATGCTTTTGCATAAATAAATAAATAAATATTTATTTATTTGAGAGACTGAGTGTACAAACAAGGGGGAGAAGCAGAGGGAGAAGAACAAGCAGATTCTCCACTGAGTAGGGAGCTCGACACAGGACTCAAACCCAGGTCCCCAGGATCATGACCTGAGCCTAAGGTACTTAACCCACTGAGCCACCCCAGCACTCCATAAATGAATAAATCTTCAGGGATGGCTGGGTGGCTCAGTGGTTGAGCATCTGCCTTTGGCTCAGGGTGTGATCCTAAGTCCCAGGATTGAGTCCCACATTGGGCTTCAGGCATGGAGCTGGTTTCTTCTTCCTCTGCCTGTGTCTCTGCCTCTCTCTCTGTCTCTTATGAATAAATAAATAAATAATCCTTAAAAAAATAAATAATTAATTAATCTTCAAAAAAAGAAAAGATTCTTTGGCCAGGGTAAATGAATAATTTGACCAGTTTAAGCAACCAGCTAGACTCATTTCCCTGGTACCTCCATCCTATCCTTGTCCTTCATTGCCTCCTTATATCCAGGTGTCCCTCTTCCTCCTTATTCTCTCTCCTTCCATTCCTCTGTCCTCCCCTCTTCCTTTTCCCCTTGTCCAGACTTCCTACATTTTCCCAATGCTTCTCCTAAGATCCTAAAATGCCAGTTGCTTCTAAAGATCTACCCCTTTCAGAGCCAGATATGCAGGCAACTCTAGAACTTATATGTCATATAGGAGCTGAATTAAAAGCAATTTAAGGAGTTCCCTAAACCAGACAAGATCAGGTATTATTCTTAGAAGAATTTAGAATTCGTCTGAGTATATATGACCCACGGATACTTGACCTATATCATTTTTAAAAGGTGTTGGTCAGAACCATGCCCACCCAAGATGAAATAACTGTAAATATGGATGGTCAACCTCCTAGCATCTACAAGAGCTACTCTTTACTAAACCCCTTCATCTTTGCTCAACCTCTTTCTCAGAGTAAACATACCACACATGTGGTAGGTACTTCAACTAATGCATAGGCTCTCCTTACCTTTCAGTCTTTAGCTGAAACCTTTGAGTCTTTGAAAAACATTTCTTCCTGCTCTACAGTACTACCCCTCCAAATTTAAAAGAAGAGACTTACTTTGAAATTAAAATTATAATATCACATAGAAGCCAGAGTGACTATTTCATGAGGTTCCAATGGACTCCTGCATTTATAACCAAGCTGTGTCTGCTCTAGCTATATCTCTCCTTCCTCTGTTATATTTGATGCATACCCCAGATAAAGGTATTGACACATGCATTATTTCAATTTCCAATTGCTGCTGTAACATATCACCACAAATTTAATGGCTTAAAACAACATATATTTATTATTTTATAGTTATGTTTTTTTCCAAAATGGGTCTTCCCGTGCTAAAATCAAAGTGTCGGTAGGGGGGCATTCCTTCTAAAGGTTCTAGGGGAGAATCCATTGCCTGGCATTTTTCAGAATTTAGAAGTCATCTGAATTTCTTGGTTCATGGATCCTTCTTCTACCTTTAAAACAAGCAATGGGGAATCTCCAAATCCCTTTCTTCTTCTACTTATAAGGACTTTTGTGATTATATTGGTATTACCTGGATAATCTTGGCTAACCTCCTCCACCTCCAGGCTAGATAATTAGCAACCTTACTTCCACCTGCAAACTTAATTCTCCACTGCCATATAGTACAACATATTCACAGGTGCCAGAGATTAGGATGTAGCCATCTTTAAGGGCCTATTATTCTACCTATCATAATCTGATGTCTGCCACTCCATGGGCTAAAATTTCCACTGACCCAGGAAAAATTATTGGAGGAGAGCCTATTGAAGTTCAGATAGATCCAACCATCCAGTTATCCAAATTTCTCTAATATCCCTTGGAGTCAGAAGCAAAGAAAGGCCTCAAATCTACAGATAAAAGTTTGACACACAAAGGCCTTCTCATATCCTATGCTAGTCTTTGTAACACTTGTCCTGCCAGTAAAGAAATCAAACAAGACAAGATATTGATCTGTTCAAGACCTCAGAGCTATCAACAAAATTATTATCCCTTGCTTTCCATTAGTACATAACCCAAATACCATCTTACCATCAATTCCAAATGAAAACACTTGCTACACTGTGATGGCTCTCTGCTCTACCTTTTCCAGTGTGCTTCTAGACCAAAAAAGTCAATATGTCTTCACCTGGGGAGGACAACAAAATACCTGGACAGTTATTCACCAAATCCCATCCTATTTTTCCAGATTCTCAAATAAGATGAAAAGATCTATATTCCTCTTGTTATTCATTTCTGACACAGGTAAATGATCTACTTTTTTCAGAGGACAATTAAGCCTATAAAAAAGGACACCTCTCAGCCTTATGAGAAAAGGACCTAACATTTCAAAAGCTGAATTATAGTTTAACCAAAGCAGAGTCCATTACTTATGAGTACAAGTTATCTATGAAAGGAAAACGCTCCTGATGGACTAAAGACTACGCAAACTTGCTTTAGCCCTGGGCAAAATGACAATTTAGAAGGTTTCTAGGTTTAACTGATTTTGCAAATAATAAGTATCAAATTTTTCTGGGTTTGCAACATCTCTCAATGAATTGACTAAGGCTTCTGAAAGACATACTCTCCTCTGAAAAGCAAAACACAAATAAGCCTTCTTTAAAATCCTTAAAAGAAGGCTCTTTAAAATCCTCCCTCCCTAGGCATTCCTTACAACAGAAAGCCCCTTTATCTATTTGTTCACGAGAGATCTGGACAAGTTGAGACTTTAACTCTTCTTGAGAACCATCAATTTCTATTGCTTAATATATCCTTACCCTTGACCTGGTTCAAAGGCTTGACCACCTTGTCTTAGGAGATTAGCTGCCACTGAAAAACTTGCCAATGCTTTTGCTGAATTAGTTCTAGGCTTCCACTTTGACCTCATGGTTCCTCACACAGCACAAACAGACTTTACTGTTGAGAACAAATCACATTTTTTAGCCAGTCAGTTAACTTCTGATGAGACTGTTAGTCTTCCTCACATTACTATTCACCACAGCAATACCCTAATACTGCCAGTCTCTTGCCCCTACCATAAGACAGGAAACTTTATGATGATCTTATCCAAAGTAAGGAACTTCCTATACATCACTCAGATTTAGTAGAGACTCCCATTGAGCACCCTGACCTATGATTATTTGTTGATGGATTATACTTCAAAATGAAAACTGAAGGTTATAACATAGGATATGTTGTCACTAACTTAAATTCTCCGTTAGAATATAGTCTTCTAGCCAACATAAAATAAGCTGTGGTGGCAGAACTCATTATGCATACTGGAGCTTGTCTTCTAGCCAAAGACCAGAGAACAAACACATATACAGAGAACAGATATGCCTTTGGAATAATACATGACTTTTTAATGCCTTGGAACCAAGGGGGTCTCTCAGTTACGCTGGAACATCATCAAAAATGGACAAGTTAAGGAACTTTTAGATGCTTCCTAAAGAAGCATCTAAAGGTTGAGGCTGCTGCAAAAAGAGACAATATGGAAGCTAAAGGAAATAGTATATTAGATCCTTCTACCAAATAGGCAGCCCTCACTAAGGCTATGATCTTAATTAAACTCTCGAAGGATAAATCACTTGAGGGATTCAAAAAGGCCATTGTGACATATCAACGTTAAGTCCTTAAAAAGAAAGAAAGGGAAAAATTTGGTTGTACCTTTTATTCAGATCATCTCTTGTACTTACAAAGATGCGTGGAGGCACAAGATACTTTCAAATGGATGTTTGCTGAATTTCTCTATGAAACACCTCATTATAGTAAAAACAAACTGGTTACTATCTTAAATCAACATTGTTGGAGAAAATTCATAGACAGTTGAGGCTAATTTCAGGTTATATGTCACCTGTTAACAACACAATCTTGGAAAAACTATAAAGGTTGGACATAACTAGGAACCACAGCCTCAAGGACTCTTTAAACACCTCCACGTGGGTTGTATACAGCATACATCCCCATGGGATTTGAATGTATTTTAGTTAATGTATGCCTATTCTTAGCACCAGTTGAAACACGTCCTTGCTAAAAAGTTCCAGTCTGCACACTCACTGAAAAGTTGTTCGATTATGTGTTTCTAACCTGGTGCATACCAACTTTTACCTAAGTGACCAAGGCACATGCTTTATAGGAACCATTTTAAAAGAAATAAATAAGCCATTAGTCTCTTACTAAAAAACTACATTGCCTTTAACCACCGCAATCATCTACATTGGTTGAAAAAACAATGGCATCTTTTTTTTTAAGATTTATTTATTTATTCATGAAAGACACAGAGAAAGAGGGGCAGAGACAGAGGCAGAGGGAGAAGCAGGCTCTATGCAGGGAGCCCGACGTGGGACTCAATCCCGGATCCTGGGATCACACCCTGAACCGAAGGCAGACGCTCAACCACTGAGCCACCCGGGCGTCCCGACAATGGCATCTTTTAATTAAAATTAACACAATTTTCAGTAACCCATGAGCCTCCTTTGGGAGGCCAAAGCCACTTCCACTAGCCTTTATGGTCCACTCCCTCAGGGACATATCACTTTTCCACCTGTGAACTGGCAACTTAAAGACCCATTCACATAGTGACCTATGACACTATACTCAGACCTGTTGCAAAAAGACATGACAAATTATTGTAAGGGACTCATGAAACAAACCCAGCCTTATCATTTATAAGTTAAAGCTGCCTTCCTACTACATCTTCCTAAACAGTCTCTTCATGATCTTCCACCAAGAGATTATGACTACTAGCACAGACATCAGAAGAAAATGCTCTTGATGCTCATTAGAAGGAATCTTATTAGATACTCTTAACAAACAAAAAACTCCAGGGAGTCAATCCTTGGCTTCATGTTTTACAAATAAGCAATTCTTAGTACTTCTAAGCAACACAATTCGAAGTTACTCCAATAGGGGATCTGAAACGGAAGATTCTTGGATGTCTTATGGAAGCAGCCAGTCTTCAGATGTAGACAGCTGACCCAAAACCTTCAGAAAAAGCACATGATCTCAGATAGTAGCTTCTGCCTAAGACATCAGACAAACAGCCCTAAGTCTTGTTTTGTTTTGTTTTACCTTCTTGTCTATAACCATTCTTCTCATTTTCTATAGACATGTTTGTCATTCACTCATAATGGCCGTCTCTTTTTTCTCTTTACTAAAATTGCTATTATAATTATAGTGAAATTTGTTAAATCAAATCTACTAATTCAAATGACATTCTTAGATTCTCCCAAACAGTAGCCATTGTCCTTAAGATTACCAGATGAATCACCTATAACCAGATCCCCTGATAAATATCTCTGAGCAATTTTTGTCTTATCAGATAAAACCATAAAGAATTATAGCTGATGACATTTGCATTTGTACCTACATGGACAAATGACTTTAAACAAATCAACCTATGACTTTGCTATTGTCCTTCCATCCAGAAGAGCCAGTTATTATTATCTACTGATCAGACCCTAGATAATTCTAAATTTGAATTCCATAATCTTCACTGGATGATGAGCCAATTACTCACTTTGGGGATTCAGATCTGTAACCCCTCCTAATAGGGATTCAGATCTGTAACCCAGATAATGTAAGGCCTTGGTTGCATCCTCATGTAATGAAAAATTCTTTTTTTTTTCATGGCTCTTCATGTGCCCGTACTATTACTACTTCATTTGTGACCAGGATGCCTGGTCCTGTTTGCCTCAAACTAACACCTTATATACTTTAAGAATACTATGCTATGATTTCTCTGTATATGGAGACCTTAATTCTAAATATCACTAAGCCTTAAAATTTCAATTCAAATACTAGCTCCAAATAAGGCCACCTTTGATTATTCAGGAATTCTACCTAAGAGAATCACTGACTCACTATTTGTATGTACAATCAGGGCTTTGCTCCCAAAAGTAGGAATTCTATAAATAGAAAGACTGTAAGAAACTTAACATTAGAAGAAATTATTAACAATATCACCTTTTCCCTAGATGGAATACACATCAGTCTCATCTCATTGTAAAAAGTAGTAAGGAATGTTTTCATTGATTTAGATTTCTTATTGATGCTTACAGTGGGTCTCCATGCCACTAATATTTCTGGCTGTCCATAGATCACTGAAGCAGGTAAGGTAGAACAGCCTATACTTACCTTAAGGAAAATATACTTGATCTATAATGTGATCCTAATATCCCACAGAACTTGTGCTCATGGTCTGACTTGGGCAATCAAGGTTCCCAGTTCCAACACATCTTATAGGAACCTATGAATTGTTCTAGTTTTCATGAGAGCGATCATGATCCTGGTTTGTTGCATTCTATTTAGAATCTTAAATGTTTCTCTGCAACCAATCATTAAATGATAGCTATGATAATACAAAAACAAGAAATTAAAGATTTTGGGATACAATGACTATGGAGACAGCCAAACCCTGCATGAAAAAGATGTGGATCTCTAGGTTTCCATGAGTTAATCAACCAGTTGCGTGTGAGTGAATAACCCAATGTGGGGGATTTAAAGGCTGAATATACAAATGGATAATGATCAGACCATATATGATAGGAGAACCCTGACCCACAATCTCTGCAGCAAGCTCCAGGCAGCTTCCTTATTTTTGTTTTCACTTCCAACTCAGGACGAACCAGAAAAAGCCAAATCTACTCTAAAATCACATAAGATACCCCGCTTCTGGTTTCCCTACTCCCAGTTTCTCCATAGTAACAATGTCCAATCAGAAAATACCTAGAGTCTTCACTTTTCTTTTTTTAATTATACAGTTTAGCCACTCTCCTGACTATCCCTGATTTCCTGTCAAATGCAAGAGGTGGTGACTGAAGCATAACAAGCACTGAATAAATAGCCTGTTTGTTCTCATTTGGGTGGTCTTCATTTATTTTCACATATTTGCACACTGTCCATAGGCAACCCAGTACACTAAACTTTAGCAAGTATACTTGTAATGTAGAAAATGCAAAATAGCTTAGGAATTATTTATTCTCCCCTTTAGGATATGTGTATTCTTGGAAAAGTTAAACATCTCTAAGCCTCAGTTTTCTCATCTGGAAAATGAGCATAACAGTATTATCTAAATAGATGTGGTGTAATGATTAAATCTGATAAAACAGAACATGCTTATCCTATTGCCTGGCACAAAGGTATCCAATTAGCATTGACATGATGATAATGAATATGATGGTTTTTTTGCCTGCTATGTTCTGCAAACTGGATTGTAATCATATCTTGCTATTTGTTATGTCACACTGATGTTAAATTACATCTACAATGGAATACACACACACACACACACACACACACACACACAATCACACTCCACTGTAGATGCAGGATTTTTTTTGAAGATTTTACTTATTTATTCATGAGAGACACAGAGAGACAGGCAGAGACATAGGCAGAGGGGAGAAGCAGGATCCCTGAGGGGAGCCCAATGCAGGATTCAATCCTGGGACTTCGGGATCACTCGAGTGGAAGGCAGACGCTCACCCATTGAGCCACCCAGGCACCCCTGTAGATGCAGTTTCTCAACATCAATGTGTATACACACACACACACACATGCACAATTTCAAGCACACACAGAAGTATACAGAGTATGATGAACCTCCTTGATTTGTCATCAAGTTTCACCGATTATCAACTCATGCACATGATTTTCATCCATAGTTCCCCAGTTCACCCTCCCATATTATTTCACTTGAGGCAAACCCCAAACATCATTTCATTTTTATATTCCAGTATATATTATTAAAGAATAAAGACTCTTTTATAAAATATAGCCATAATACCATTATCACCACTAAAAATTCCTTAATATTATATGAGTTGCTTGTACTTTGAATCTAATATGGTGAGAAGTTTAACATTGATTTATACACACTTCAATAGTTTCCACACATTTATGGCTCTTTTCTTCATTTTTACCTTTGTTTAAAATGGTGTTCATAAAAATGAATGGTCAGTAATTGGATTCTATATTTTTGTCAAGAGAGAGGATTTGAAATAAAACTGAGTTTTGTCTCCATTAATATCTATCTTCACTACCTTAGGTGAGTTTTCTTTACATTTTTAAATATTTTAATATTAAAATATCCAAGCAACCTAGAGTAGGCTGTATGATATTTACTATTTAGTTCATTTTAATACAGTAAAAAGAATTATAGCAAAATGATACCATGGAGAATATGTATGAGGGTTCACTTAATGAGTGCCATAAATATACGTTTAAATATTTTCAAAATATTTACCATTTCCCTCAGAAATAATTTACCTGAAGGATGATGAATTTTTGCTTGTCTGATTCATTTGTAAGGTTCAGTTTATTTACTGAAGATTATCGATGTACAGTTACCCGTAAATTGAGAAAATATCCTGTAGGTTGCATATTTACGAAAAGTCCTTCCCTATCATTTATCATCCTCTAAACACATCCTGACCACTTTTGCCATCATCAGTTTTGAGCAATTGATTTTCAGAAGCAAACATTTGAGGGGAGTGGATGAAGGGAGGTTGTTAGAGCATTCCTGTTTTTATGAGTCAATAACTCACCTCAATGAAAAAGATTTAATTTCACCAAGGTAAGTGAAGTGCCCTTTTAAAAGGATAAAAAGAAAATATCTTAGATTCATTCTATATACTTATTTCATTAGATGTTCTTTTTCTCTCTATTCCTCTTGACACATTTTTTTTCCTTCCAAACTATAGTAAATGCCACAGTATCCCAATATCTTCATAAGCCTTATAGAAAAAACACTTAGAATCAGAGTTAATTCAGCTTAGTGAACCATGGTCTTTAATTCTGTCTGTAAAATAGCAACAATGATGAAATGAAACAAAAAAAAATCCTTAAGAAAAAATTTCTTTTTCCAATCAGAAAAAAACAAAGATGGTAAAAAGAGAAGAATGTTCTAAGAAAAGTACGATTTTTTTTCCTAAGTTTTTATTTTAATTTTGTCAAGTGCTCATCAGGACAAGTGTACTCCTTAATCTCCATCACCTATTTCACTCACTCCTGTGCCCCCTCCCCTCTAGTAACCATCAGTTTGTTCTTGAAAATTATGACATTTTAAATTTATTGATAGAAAATATGTTAGTCAAATGTCATTATTAACAGAAATGTCTTATTTTCATCTGAAAAACAATAAAATTGGCTTCCAGATATTTTCCTTTCACAAATCTTAGGAGACATAACTTAAGAACCTTAGTGTAAGTATGTCCTAAAACCAGTTAAGTCTAAATTCAAATTTCTGTGTTACTAGCTTAGGGTTTGATTATCTTCTTTAAGCGAATAACATCAACTGTTCTTTTAAATACTTTCCGGGAGAAAAACCAGAAGATATAATTGAAGTTGAAAATACAATCTTTTCTTGCTTGCTGTCATTAAACTAACTTTGAGACCCTTAGTGACAATGGAAAATATCAAATATCAAATCTTTCAACTATAACAATTCCATTCTTCTCAAAAGTTTATTCAGTCAACCTCAAATAAATTCTGTGAAAGATTCTCTCGTCATTCAAAATTTTAAAAGTTGTTAATTTTCATAACTCTTCTCAGAATTAATCTTGGCACCATGATGAACGAAAGTAAGTAAAATTTTCTCCAGCATTAATATACCCTTATAAGCCAAATTCCAACTATATTCAAATTGGAGGAAATCATATCCAGTTGTTGAGAACTCTGACAAGGAAATGACGGTTTAAGGTGAATGGCATATTGCCTACTATTCAGCTTCCTCATGTCAGGAAACTGGTTCATTTTTGGCAGAACCTGAGGCATGCTTTACTTAGTCTACAGGTATATCTTGGAATGCCCCTCAATCAGTGATTCCCTCCACATCCAATTATGACCAATTCCTGTCACCTCAGCCTTCTAAAAGTCTCTCTAATCTGCCCCATTGCTAATGCCTTAGTTCAGGCAGTCCTCAGCTCTCAGCAGAATTTTAACTAGAGGAACTATTTAAGGGAGCTCCCTTACTTCCATGGCCACCCACCCAATAATTGATCCTTAATTGAAAAACCAGAGATCCATCCTCCTAGGGAACAAAGCTTAGGATATCTAGCAAGCTAGTGTCACACACAAAACACTTCACAATTTAGTTTCTCCACACTTCACTACCCTCTCTCCCTCTGTTTCTCCTCCTCTTTCTCATCTTCCTCCTTCCTATTCACCCACACATCACATCACATTAACCCTAATTTCCTCCCACCTTCCCAAACACATAGCCCTTTGAAACTACACTTGGACAGTATTATCATAGAATTATTAATATTTATTACTAACAAATAGTATTATAGCCCACTCTACAATCTTTGAAACTACACTGGGTTTTTTTTTCCTATTCCTATGAATAAACTCACACAGTGTCATAAATATTTATTCTGTTGACTACCTCCCTGTTAAACTATAAATCATGTTTGAGTCTTAATCATTATTAATCTCCTTGATAAATATTCACTGATGTGAAATTGATTCTGACAGACAAATCAATGTAATATAATAGAGATCCAATAAATAAACTACAAATATTTAAGTATTCATTAAATGATAAAGATGTCATTTCAACTCCATTTAACTTTACTGGGATTTGTAGTAAAAAATTTGAAGAAAATATGTTAGACCTTAGCTCATACAATACAATAATATGTATTCTAGATATGTTAACAATGTAAATGGGTTTTTTTAACTATAGAAATACTGAACAAAAATAAAAATCAATATTTATATTATGTTGGAGAACAGAAAAGATTTTTCCAAGTTTGACTCCAAAGGCAGACATCAATCAGAAAAGTAGTGTTGGCTTCCCTAATTAAAAAAATCTATAGCAGTGTTGTTCAATATAACTTCCAGGATTGATGGAAATGTCCCATAGCTACACTGTCCAATTCAGTAGCTGCTAGTCACACATAGTTACAGGACACTGAAAATTTAACTAGTGGGACTGCAGGACTGAATTTTTTATTTTAATTTAAATTCAAATTACATTTAAATTTAATAATTACTTGTAGCTAATGGCTGCTATTTGGGGCAACATGGATCTATAGGTTCAAATAAGATCCTATAGAAAAAAAATAAAAATGTAACTCACAAAATTGAAAGAAATACATCCCTTGGTTGAATAACTACATTATAGTCTTAAAACATAAATTGCTCTTTTTTAAAAAAGATTTTATTTATTTATTCATGAGAGACACACAGAGAGGCAGAGACACAGGCAGAGGGAGAAGCAGGCTCCATGCAGGGAGCCCAGTGTGGGACCAGATCCTGGGTCTCCAGAACCACGCCCTGAGCCGAAGGCAGATGCCCAGCCACTGAGCCACCCAGGTATCCCAATATAAATGCTCTTATATGATAGTAAAAACAAAATCCCTATTGGAAAAAAAGTAGAGTTACAGACGATATGCAAAAAGAAATAAAAATAGCCAATTAATATATGAAAGCCCCTCACCAATGACTAGTTATTGGAAAAATGCAACCTGCAGCAATATACTGACAACTCTAAATTCTCCCCGTCAGCCCTCTCCCATCTTCACCTCTTTCCCATTAGTCAGATTTGAGTCTATCCATTCTACTCTTTCTTAACATCTTTCTCTTCTTTGATCATTTTTTTTGTTTTTGTTTTTGTTTTTTTGTTTTGTTTTTGTTTTTGTTTTTGTTTTTTTTGTGACAGCCACCTGGCAAAACCTCAGTCTTGGATAAATGCAACAGTCCACAGCACCGACTACAGAACATGACATAGAAAGCTGGACCTCCACAGCAGAGGTGGATCCCTGGATGTGTGGTCTCGCTAGCTTATTCTCAGCACACCCTGGCCATCCCACATGTATCTTTACCAGCAGTCTCCTCCTTTTTTCTTCACTGGCTCTTTTAAAAGCTTTCCACCATTTCCAATTTCCAACTCTGACCTATTGACTACTAGTCTCAGCTCCTACTTCCCAAGAAATTAAAGACCACCACCTGACAAGAACTTTCTCAATCTCCAGCCAGTATAACCTACACATTAACTCCCCTTTGTACTTATTCTTTATGCTTCCCTATTATTACCACAGACTCTTCAAGGTCCAAGTCTGTATTCCACTCACATTCTGGATTTCAGCCTCTATTTTTATTCCTTCTTTTTCTTGCCTTTTTATTTCACCCTAACAGCATCTACCCCTGAAGCATTCAAAAACACCTAATTCCACTCTGATTTTGTAGAAAATATATGATGCAATGGCTGACGAAATCAGCTCCAAATCCCAGCTCTGCTGCTCAATGCTATATGATCATGTTCAACCTCTTTCATGTTTCTTTCTCCTTATCTGTAAAAGCTATCCATAGTATAGTCATGAATATTGAATGAAAAGATTTCCACAAAGCACTTAGCCCTGTGCTCAAAGTATGGCAAGCTCTTAGAAGATAATAGGTGTTTTCATTACTATTGTTAACTCTCCTTGGCCTCATATTCTTTCCAGCCATCCTTATCTCTCTTCTTCTGTTCAGAGTAAAACTTTTAAAACTTCTCTTTTCAACTAATTTTAGCTTCACAGAAAAGTTGCAGAAAGAGTACAGAGTTCCATGTTCCCTCCATCTAGTCCCCCTAGTGTTAACTACATTGTGTAACCACAGCCCTTGTTCCCCATCGGAAAGTTATTATTGCTGCAACACAAACTACAGACTTTATATAAGTTTCACCAGTGTTTGCACTAATGGTATTTTTCTGTTCCAGGATCCAATCTGGGATCCCACCACACAACTAGTTATTTCTCCTTAGTTGCCTGTAGTCATCCTTTATCCATCCTAGTCATGACCTTAACACTTTTGAAGGGAATTAATAAGTTATTTTGCCGAATGTCCTTCAGTTTGGATTTGTCTGATATTTTCTCATGTTACAATTTGAAAAATTCTTGCATTTTTAGCAAAATGCCACAGGAATGATATCGTGTTCTTCTTAGGACATGTCAAGAGATTCATGATATCAGTATGTCAGGGAAAAACTTTTTGGAAGAATTATCTCCTCTCAGTGATCCCACTTCATCTCTTCCCTCCTGCTTCTCAGTCTACTGTTCCCTGACTTCAGTTCCCATCAGTCTATTGAAGCAGCTCTTATCAAGGACACCAAGAACTCTCTAGCTATTTGATTTAAAACACACACACACACACACACACACAAACTTCTTCTCTTCTTTTTTTTTTTTTTTTTTTGATTCTTCACTCTTGAGCTACAATAGTAGCCTCAACATCGCAGAGTACTCTCTCTTACTCAACACATGCACTCAGCTGCAGCAATGCCACACTTACCTGATTTGTCACTAACCTTTCTGAGTGCTTTTCTCAGTCCTCTGTCCTGACTCCTTTTCTGGTTCCCTTCTTCTCAGTGTCAGAGTGCTTATTTATAACAAGGCACTCTCCCCGGAAGAAGGCATCTACATCTTTGTTGTTACTTGCCATCCATATACAGGTAATTTCCACATCTATACCTTCAACACATTTCTCTCTCCTAATTTTCATACCTACATATACAAGTGTGTTCCAAACATCTCGATAGGATATCCTGTAGGAATCATAAACTGAACATATCCCCCCAACCAATCCTCACATTTAGCCTCCCCCACACCTACTAAACCACTATAGATATAAACTCAACAAAGTAAAGAGTAGGTCAAGAATGCTATTTGTCCTTTGAAATAAATTTTTATTAATGCAGTGTAAGATTGCATTAGATTTTGTGGCACCCACACCACATAATTGACACATATTGAGCTGACTACAAAAGAAAAATCTCTGTTTTCTTAATAAACATATTGCTATAGCTGTTTCCCCAGTTTTGTAGTTGTACAGATAAAATTCAGGACACACTATGTCACTCTGTTGAATCTGGCCCATCACTCAAGTCTGATATATTCTGGGATCCAAACATGGTAATTCAATTATTCGTTAAATCAAGATACACTGAGCAAGCACTAAATGCTCAATGTTTTGTGAGACACTGGAAGTGCAGTAGTAAGACAGACTTTTAGTTGTAACCTCAGTCCATTCTTCTCTTCTTCTACAGTATTACAGTTTAATCTGGGCTCCTGGCCATCAGCTAGATACAATGCTGCTCAAAAGAAATACAATAAAAACCATATATGTGGTTTTAGATTTTTAGTAGCCAAGTTAAATGAGGTAAAAGGAGGTAAACTTCATTTTAATAACATATTGTATGTAGCCCAATATATCTAAAGTATTATTTTAAAATGTAATTAATATAAAAAGTATTAATGAGATATCAGAACTTTCATTCTAAGTTCTAAAGGTCAGTGAGTATGTTACACTCAGAGCACATCTCAGTTCAGACCAGCCACATTTCAAGAGTTCACTAGCCTCATATGGCCACTGCTACTGTACTGGATAGTTTAGAGGTAGAGAAGTGTAACCATGTTCTTACATGTGGAGTGTGAACACAAGTTACACTTGCAATTTACTCAGTTTGCCATTCCTCTCACGCAAATTCAATGAGAATGTCTTCTTAATCTTCATCTAAAACATGCGATCCAAATACAATGAAAAAGTAGGAAGAAACAGGATAGAGCTCTGTCACACACAACTGGATACTTATACATATAGCTTATAATGATCCATTAGTCAGCAGTTCTTCTCGTACAGCCATTCATCTAATTACTTATCTTAATTGTCTTTACATCCACCCTATAGTTCAGTGTGTATTTTCATAATAGTTAAGGACTTAGAAGACATTTGTTTGGTCCCACAGCCTCTCTAGTAAATCTCCAACATTTCTGGGCTTGCTCCACCACCTTATTAAGGAGTTAATTCACAAGAACTCCTCGATAATCTTTTTGATATTTCATCATATCTCCTGCCCTATTCTAAGAAAATGTAATAGTTGACTAAATGTTTGGGTTGCTGTCATGACTATTTACAGTCAGGTGGAGATTAAGAATGTTAGGGTTTTGGGGCACCTGGGTGGCTCAGTGGTTGAACATCTGCCTTTGGCTCAGGGCATGATCCTGGGGTCCTAGCATCAGGTCCCACATCAGGCTCCCTCTGCCTATGTCTCTGCCTCTCTCTCCATGTTCTCTCATGAATAAATAAATAAAATTAAAAAAAAAAAGGATGTCAGGGTTTTTGGGTCCTGGATGGCTCAGTCCATTAAGTGTCTGCCTTTGGCTCAAGTCATGATCTCAAGGTCCTGGGATTGAGCCCCGCATTGGGCTCCCAGGGTTTATTTTTTCATTTTTAATCACTAGTGATTTGTGGATTTCCCGAATTTCTGAAGAATGTATTTATATCGTGTGTGTGTGTGTGTGTGTGTGTGTGGATTTGAGTGAGAGAGAGAGGGAGGGAAGGAGGGAACGTGAGTGTGTATATGTATAGCAGGCTGTAAGGGAAAACAAGGGAACTTGCCTTAACTATATTTGCATAAAAGAACACAGTTTTTTGTTTAGATTCCCTCTTATAAATGAAAATATAGGATTTATAAAAAATATTTCCATTCATTTTTACATAAGATAAGAAATTTTATTCATATTAAAATGCTATTACCACTGTTACCATTATTATTTCCCAGGTTGGGGTAGCCAGTGCTCATCCCTCAGTGAATCACTTCATGTTCTCCGATGGCAGATAATCTACATGAATTAGTGACAAGGGATGTTGTAGAATTTGTTTTAGTCATTGCCTTAGCATTGTGAAATAAATTGAATATATATATATGTATTCTCTCATAAATATATATAAGACATATATATTTATGTCTTACAAGTACACATGAGAAAGAAAGAGTCAATGGCCAAAGTCAATGGCAGATAACAAATCAATAAATAAAACACACTCTACTCTAAAAGTCCACTGATGCATTTCCCAGACAACCATTGCTGTCTAAAGATGGTAGCTCTCTCTCTTACTTCCTTCTTGTTGACTAGGAGAAAGGTGCCTTGTAAGTGGGAGGAGAGGATATGCCTGATAAAGGACTATATTCAATGTCATGCGAATCTGTCTCATTGAAGGGCTGTATGTGGCCACAGATTTTGGCTCAGCTTCTGATGGGGCTGAAGGGGTGAGTCATTCACTCTTTTTATTTGGCATGTCACAGTAATGATGTAATGATTGCTAAGGGCACCTGTCCAAAATGTACAGGATTCTTTATGAAATACAGCTTGAGATATCAGTGGGAATATTTTTTTAGGAAAAAAAAAACAGGAAATAAGATGTTTTATTATTTTTCATACTTTCCTAGTGACTATGGATTATTTTTAAATATTTCAGCCTTCATCAACTCTTAGCAGTCCCATTATATTGGATCCTTCCTCCCTAAACCATATGTAGCTAAATTAAAGAAGATAGCAAAGTCAGCCAAATGAACATTAGGAATAAAGATTCACAGAAACGGTCTCTACTACAGAACCCTGTCAAAGAACCCCTTCTTCCTTAGGACAGTAGTTTAAAAACAGCAGAACTTAGGATGACCACTGTGTCTGCTGCTACATCAGAGTTTACAAAATGACCACCCAAACATGACCTTCTTTAAAATATATGACAGTTGAATGAGGTGCTATTATTTTCTTTATTACTATTATTACACCTGACTAAATAAATAGGAAACCTAAGATTTAGAGATGTTGAACAACTTATCCAGAGTCAACCAGCTAATAAGTGACAGAGTACCAGACTGCTCAGTTAAAATCCATAGTTCTTGCCACAAATGGCCTCAGGAGACTGTAAAAGTACACTTAGAAGTGTACTTAAATACACAGGACCTGGTAAAATAAGAGAACCATGCCAAAAACAAACTATAAATTTGTACCTTTAAATGACAGCTTATAAACACTGATTTAAAAATTCAAAGGGATCCCTGGGTGGCGCAGCGGTTTGGTGCCTGCCTTTGGCCCAGGGCACTATCCTGGAGACCCAGGATCGAATCTCACATCAGGCTCCCGGTGCATGGAGCCTGCTTCTCCCTCTGCCTGTGTCTCTGCCTCTCTCTCTCTCTCTCTCTCTCTGTGACTATCATAAATAAATAAAAATTAAAAAAAAATAAAAAAATAAAAATTCAAAACTTTGAAACTGTTACACCCAAATGAAATGTTCACAGATAAAATAACCCCTTGAGGGTATGCCCAATATGTGTGCTGCCATTGACACAGAAGCTGGAGACTGCCATGATTGAAGCAGCCTTTTGATCCTTTCAGGGCTTCTTTCATGGGTTAAAATCACAATTTTGAAGTAAAAAAGAAAACATGAAACCTATGGCACTTATGGGAGGTAGAATTCAAGGAATCTGTCCAGGACATACGCCCTGATCGACAGACAAAACTTCAACCCAATTGGTCCATCACTCTCTGGAACCTGTCTTCTTAGTCTCCATATTGCTCCACACACCTTCTTGGGTAAGGGGACTGCATAAGAGACTCAGATCTGTAAGACTTAATCTTATTCACCCTTTCACCTTTAAGAGGGTAAAAAACAAATACTCTAACAAAAATGATGTGACTGCTGCTGTTCTGTGTCTAGGGGAGAAACTTCTCAAAGGAAAAGTCATCAATGTGATTTATGAAAAGTGTCTTATGAAAAAATTTATGAAAGTGTCTTAGAAGGTAAGCCTGATGGGAAGGTGGGAAGGGGAAGCTAGTTCTTACTGGGAAAAGGGCTATACTGTCAGGAGACAGATCCTTGGGTTACATATGAAACAAAATCACATTTCCCTGCCTTCACTGAGAACCCCCTACATACAGGTGTACACATATATAAACACAATCATTCCTATTTCTTGGCTTCCCTAAAGTTCTATTTATCTACCATTACAGCAATTATCACATTATACTATATTGCTTTTGATATACTCGTATGTTTTTATAATTAAACCTGTGTGAACTTTCTCTTTGTATCTTTTACCTGTACAAGACTGGCACATGTTAAGAATTGTTTGTTGAATGAATATTTGAATAAATGGCTGCTATACATATTTGTTAACAAGATGGAACTCTAACTCATTCAGCAGAATCAAGTCTCATGTATTATCAAGGACCTGATGCCAAATTTGTTCCTACTTCTTTGCTTGTCCCTGAATCATCCAGATGAATCCTGGACTTTAGGAAGCATTAGTTCTGAGATGACCCACGCTAGAATCCACAACACTCCTCTATGTGCTGTAGAGAAGAGAGGGATGGCAGAGAAGGCAGAGAAGGATGTGTGGACAGGCTGGTGTGGGCGTGTCACCCTCACTGGGCCTGGCAGAGCTGGCCCTGCTGCACTGCCCAATATAGGGATCAGCTTATCTCCAAGAGCAGCAATGACCTGCCACAGAGCACTTGAAAACTCAAGCACATGAGAGAAATGAAAGAGAAGAAGGGACTACAGTCTTGACATGCCCCAAGTACACACTACCAGGGATCCCTGTCCATCCAGATAAGAACTAAAGGAGAATCTTTTTTGAGATGAAGGCTAAGAACTTAAAAGGAAACAGAGGACTATTTTCTTGCCCCCAAATTGGGATGTTGGTTCAGACACATCTATACATTTCTTTATCTGTGAAATCTGCGGAGGGAGAGAATCTCCAGAAGACTCCCCACTGAGTGCAAAGCCCACCCCAAGGCTCAATCTCAAGACCCTGAGAGCATGACCTGAGCCAAAATCAAGACTCAGATGCCTAACCAACTGAGCCACCCAGGTACCTGAATTTGTGAAGTCTTTAAAAAGGAACATAAATTCCTTTAGTTTACATGTAATAAATCATTTTTATGCACTAAAAAAACCCCTTGAGTATTATATATTTGGATGGTTGAACTTATTTTCCATTTCATTTTGAGAGTCTAAATCTCCAGTTTAGTAGACTAGATGTTCTATTTTCTTTTACAGATGAGAAAGCCATCTCAATAAGTGCAGATCTGCATAGCTGTACAAATTCTCATTCAATCATTTGTTATATACCTCCTATGTGCTAAAAGCCTGGTGAACCTGAACCTTGGGGCACAGTCATGAGTTGAACCCAGATCGTTGCTTCTCTTTTGTCCAGAATCTGGTATACATACTATCCTGTCTTCTCAAAAATTGCATAGTGAGTGGATCCACTCATAGTGTCTGGTCCACTCAGACTTGCATTCTGACATGATGATGGTACACATTGGAAGAGATGATTGCCATAGCCTATCAACCTCATAAAGGGTAAGAAGAGGCATCCAAACATTTTCCACTTATCTTAATAATTTGTAATGAATGCATTTTTTTATTTATTTAGGTTATTCTTAAACCTATTTGTATATTCAGTATCTAAACTCAATCTCTATTCAGTTAAAGCAAAAAGAAATATAATTGTATATGCAACTAAACATTATAAAGCTCAGTTGAAATAGCAAGCTATTTTTTCTTTACTTACACTTAAATAACAGTTTTGCCTACATTTTTCAGTTTTTAACCTAGGTTTACATGCTATGTAATTAGATATGACAATTGTATTAACTAACAAGCTATTCAATATGAAACCTTTTTATAAGAAGGGATGTGAAAGTAACTGTAGACTGAATTTTCAAAACCATGTAACTATCCTTCACAAAAAAGAAAAAAATATGCACTTTGTTACTTTCATTTTATAGAAAACCTTCTTCTATCAATTCCTCTTAAGAATTTTGCGGCAATTCCCTGACTAATGGTAATCACTAAAAATTAAAAGCTACGGCATATGCTGGATGGCTGTATCACCCCATAAATCATATTTATTGCCATTTGTTAACATGCTGCTTTAACTTCAGAAAATTCAATGACAGTTCATGAATTTTGGAGGATCTCAAAAAATATATGCCATGATTTTATGCTGAAGATGAAAGGAATGTTGTTAATTGTAATGTATACTGGGAAGTCATATGACATTCTCAAATTTAATGGTAAAGTAAATTCAGTTAACTCTGCAGAAACATAAGGAGTCTTACACAATCAGTTTCTTGGCTGGCCAAAGGCAGATTAGGAATCAGGAAACATTTAGGAACTTAAATTCAATACCTGAGATGTGCTTTGAAAACTCTTCTACACCAAGTGCAGCTGGTAAAAGGAGCAGCCTGAGATGTAATGAAGGTGGGGTATGAAGATACCTGATAAAAGACAACAAGAGCTACCACAGTGGAAAACTGAGATAACCACTATATACAAAAACTCATCTCTGAGCAGTCATTCTTCATATTCCAAGTCTTCATTCTTATCCTGAGGGTTAAAGCTACCTCTTTGTCCAGATACAGGGAATTTCCCCTAGGACACTGGTTGTCTTAGTCTGCTTGGACAACATTACAAAATACCATGGACTGGGTGGCTTAAACAGATCTTTATTTCTCACAGTTCTGGAGACTGGGAAGTGAGACACAGGGTGCCAGCATAGTCTGGTTCAGCAAGCTCTCTTCTTGGCTTGCAGATGGCTGTCTTTGTTGAAACCTCACATGACAATAATAGGAAGCTCTGGTGTCTAAACATCTTGTAAGGGTACTAATCCCATTATAGAGGCTCCACCCTCATGAACTCATCTAAACCTAATTACCTCCCATATAACCTCACCTTCTAACACTATCATGCTGGGGTTTATGGCTACAATATATGAATTGGGGTGTGACATAAATATTCAGTCCATAATACTGGTCATAAAACTTTAGTGTGCCCAAAACCACTTTGGGATATATAGGAAAAATTCAGATCACCAGTATACAACACTTGAGATTCTGATTCATTCCATCTGGGAGGTGGCCAGGAAATACTTTCAAAAGCAGGCCAGGGAATTCTGAAGCAAGGGTTCAGTGGCCACATTGTGAGACATTCTGCCTTAGGTTACCTTTAGGCAGAAGGGACTACTTGCAAGTCCCTGTGCTGTGCCTGAAGGAATGAGAAGAAATTCTGAGACCAGACTGTCTTATGGATGGTAAGAGCCAAAGCCAGGAACTGACAACATAGGCACATCTACATAAATGTTAGCAAAATGGTGCTTGATTTGAGTGATGTGTATATACTCATTATCCAATCCCCACCCCCATGTATATTTCTATGACCTTTGGGAAAAAAAATTTTTTAAGATTTTATTTATTCATTTGAGAGACAGCATGAGCAGGAGGAGAGGAAGAGGGAGAGAGATAAGCAGACTTCCCGCTGAGTGGGAAGCCCAAAGCTGATGCCCCATCCCAGGGCCCTGAAATCATGACCTGAGCTGAAGGCAGATACTCAACCATCAGAGCTACCCAGGCACCCCTGGAAAACTATTTTTGAGCAAAGGGAAATAAAAAATAAACTTAGATCATATCCAATCTAAAGATGAGTTTTTTAAAAATTTTTTTTTAATTTTTTATTTATTTATGATAGTCACAGAGAGAGAGAGAGAGAGAGACAGGCGGAGGGAGAAGCAGGCTCCATGCACCGGGAGCCCGATGTGGGATTCGATCCCGGGTCTCCAGGATCGCGCCCTGGGCCAAAGGCAGGCGCCAAACCGCTGCGCCACCCAGGGATCCCTAAAAATGAGTTTTTAAGATGGGTTTCAAGAGGGGTAGTAGATGAGAACTGAATGCCAATTAGGTAAATATAGCTATGTATAGGCTAATGGGATCAGTTTAGCCAAAGAGAGCTCATCCTGAGCAAGAAATCATCTCACTTACTGTGTGATGCTAAGAAAACCCCTCTTAAAAGAGAAACAATAATAAAAAACCTTGTGAGGATTATATTTAGATACACATGATATTTTTTATTTTCTGGTTTACTTTGTCTTCTCTGATAAACATGAAGGGAAATCCATGGTCATAAATGGTTCACTCAAACAAACAAAAGATAACATTCAGAAAAAAAAGCCCCAAGGACAACTGCTCATTTAACTGTCCTAAAGATAATGTAGTATGATCAGATAAAAACCCTGGATGGACAAGGCTTTCACAGATTTAACTGCTGGAGCTTAATTTTTAAAACACTGAAAGCATAACCTTAACAGCTTCAAAGCATTTTGCAACACACATATTATGATGATTTTTAAAATGATTATTGTTCACATGCATAAGAAGGAAGCATAAAAAGAAACAGAATTATATTGTTGAGGAAATTCAAATTACTTTTAGTGTGTTGCACTAAAAAAAGTTCAAGTTGCCCTTCAAATATATGACACTATTGACGTTTCAAGTAAAAGAAAAATGAATGGAATCTTGACGGGATACAAAATTAACATAAAAAATTCAGTAGCATTTCTATATACAAACAACAAAATTTCTGAAAAAGAAATCAATCCCACATATGAGAGCATCAAAAATAATAAAATACATAGAAATAAATTTAACTAAGGAAGTGAAAGATATCTATACTAAAAACTACAATAAATTAATGAAAGAAATTAAAGATACATATAAATAGAAAGGTATCTCGTGTTCATGGATTGAAAGAATTCATATTGTTGAAATGTCAATATTATCAAAAGTCAAATATAAATTCAATGCAATCCCTATCAAGATTCCAATGGAATTTTTTACAGAAGTAGGAAAAACACTCATAAAATTTATATGGAACCACAAAAGACCCTGAATAGCCAAAGAAATCCTGAGAAAGAAGAACAAAGCAGAAGGCATCACACTTCCTGATTTCAAGAGATGCTATTTTGATGTTATAGTCATCAAAACAGTAAGATATGGGCATAAAAACAGACAAATAGACCAATGGAATAGAATCAAGAGTCCAGAAATAATTCCAAGTATATGTGGTCAACTAATATTTCACAAGGGAGCCAAGAATACTCTATGGAGAAAAGATAATCTCTTCAATAAATGCTGCTGGGGTAATTGGATTTCATATATAAAAGAATAAAATTGAACTAATTTCTTATACCACTCACAAAAATTTAATCAAAATTAAGTCTTATAGTTGAAGACTTAAATATAAGAAGCTGAAGCCATGAAACTCCTAGAAGAAAACACAGGAATAAATCTTATTGACTGGAGTCTTAGTAGTGATTTTTTAACACCTAAAGCTAAAGTAATAAAATCAATAATAAACAAGTGGGACTATATCAAACTCAAAAGCTTCTGTCTAGCAAAAGAAACCATCAAAAATGAAAGACAACCTATAGAATGAAAACAAATATTTGCAAACCATATATCAGATAAGGAGTTAATATCCAAAATATACAAAGAACCCATATGATTCAATAGCAAAAAAAAAAAAAAAAAAAAAGGCAAAGAACATAATTACACACTTCTCCAAAGAAGATACGTGAAAGGCCAACAGGTACATGAAAAGATGCTCAACATCACTAATCATGAGAGAAACGCAAATTAAAGCCCAATGACATATTGCCTCATACCTGTTACGATGGTAATCATCAAAAAGACAAGAGATAACAAATGCTAGTATGGATTTGGAGAAAAGGGATCCTCTGTGCACTGTTAGTAGTATTATAAATTGGCTCAGCCACTATGGAAAATAGTATCCAGGATCTTCCAAAAATTAAAAATATAACCACCACATAATCCAGTAATTCTACTCCTGATAATGTATTCAAAGGAAACCAAAAAGACTATTTTGAATAGATATTTTGCACCCCATGTTCACAAAAGCATTATTTACAAGAGGCAAAACATGAAATAACATAAGTGTCCACCAATGGATGAATGGATAATGAAGTTATGGTATATAAATACAATGGAATATTATTTAGCCATAAAAAAGTAAGGAAATCCTACCATTTGCAAGAATATGGATGGACCTTGAAGGCATTACACTAAGTAAAATAAGTCAGACAGAGAAAGACAAATACTGTGTGATCTGATCTCCCTTATATGAGTAATTATTTTTTTAATTTTTATTTATTTATGATAGTCACAGAGAGAGAGAGAGGCAGAAACACAGGCAGAGGAAGAAGCAGGCTCCATGCACCGGGAGCCCGACGTGGGATTCAATCCGGGTCTCCAGGATCGCGCCCTGGGCCAAAAGCAGGCGCCAAACTGCTGCGCCACCCACGGTTCCCTATATGAGTAATTATTTAAAAAAATCAAACTCATGAAAAAAAGATCAAACTTGTGGTTACCAGAGGCAAAGGAGGGGGGGAAATGGAGGAAAGTTATTAAAAACAGAGGAGGGGGAAATGGAGGAAAGTTATTAAAAACAGAGGAGGGGGAAATGGAGGAAAGTTATTAAAAAACACAAACTTCGAGTTAGAAGATAAATAAGTACTTGGGATGTAACGTACAACATGATGACTGTAGCTAACACTGCTATACTATACATATACAGGAAAGTTAATAGAGTAAATTCTATGTGTTCTCATCACAAGGACAAATTGTGTTTTCCTTTTTTTCTTTCTTTTCTTTTTATTGTATCTATATTAGAAGATGGATGTTAGCTGAACCTATTGTTGTTATCATTTCATAGTAAATGTAAATCAAACTCTCATGCTGGATGCCTTAAAATCATACAGTGATATGTGTCAATGATTTTTCAATAAAACTAGAAAAAATAAGACCTCCTAGATACCAACTTAATTTGCTCCTCTTAATGATTCTGGTGAAATATTCCAAGAAAAAGGTAAGGCTCAAGTAAAACAATAAAAATTCATTAGTTGAGTTCTGGATGCTAGAAGTGTGTTATCACTGATAACACACTTGGGAAGCAGTTTGATAAACACAAAAAATGTTTGTAATGATAAATTATTGTTGAAATTAAATTGAATATTTATATCCTCAAAAAAATCTATTTAATTTATTTAAAACATGAAGTTTGCAAACATTTAGATTTATTATGGATTTTGGTCTCAGGTCTGAAAATGCCATTTGGCACAGAACCAGATTCAAACAGGAAAACAAAAATTAGGTGGATGATCCCACCTCTGTGTCCTAAATGTCTCTCTAAAACTTTAGGAAATTAATTCAAAGGACAGAAATTTGGTTGCTTTAAAGCTAACAACTTCAAAGTGAACACAATGTGTTTCTCTGCTTTAAAACGCATACATAAACTAATTTCTAAAAGGATTAGGCCATGTTCAAGGCCAGAATACTTGTTCAACATGTAGATGCAGGCTGCTAAGACTGACATGAGACTGGAGGCAAAAGAAAAATCTGACAGCCATTCAAGGGCATCATCTCACAGCTTTCAAAATATACCTTCTTTGGTCAACTTATTCGATTTTGAGCCAAAGCATTACACAACCACTTGTTTAATATAATGAAGAAATGATATCAAAATCTCAGCTAAATTCCACATTACTGAAGCTCACAGAGAGTGCAATGTAGTCTTCCTATAACCACATATTAATTTCCTAGCCAGAATTATGTCCTCACAAGAGTTTTTTTTTTCTAAAAAATGCAGGAGCCACCGGTTATGACAGCCAACATATCAAACTCCTATATACTAATTATATATGAGAAAAATAGTGTAAACAATAGGCAAATAAATAAAATAAAATAAACAAGAATTCCAAGGAGGCACTACCAAAAGAAAGATGTTATATAATTAAAAACATCTACTAAACTTTGAAACAGAATACCTGATTCAAGTTTGATCATGGCATTCCCCTATTTCCTGTGTAACTTACAATGAAATTAAAAGTCCGTGGTCCACGTGTCATGCTGCCTGCTGCTGTCTGCTCCCTTTTTCTCCAATCTCAAACTGGGGCCAGCCTCCTCCCTAGCGTGGGCACCCATTGGCTCCTCCTCAATCACATGACACAGACCACACACATGTCACTCCTTAAATTTAGTCTTCCCTCAGCCACATAATTGGGTACCCGTTTTACTTTTCCTTTGAAACATTGGTCCACATGTGTGATTATACATTTGTGTAATTTAATTTTTCTCTTCCTGAGAGCTTATGTATGGCAAGTGACATAAACAATAAATGATGCTAAATTTAATGACATTCCAGGTCTGACACTAATGCTATGTTATTTTAGACAAGCCAACTAACTTTTCTGAGCTTCAGTTTTCTTATGTATAAATATGGGCAATGACACCATAACCTCTCCATATTTTATCTGTGCTAATATTTACAAAAACATTTTGCAAAATTGGAAAGTGCTAATCAAATTTAAGGTATTATTGCTATTATAACATTAAGATTATAACCCAAAGAACTGTTTAATTAGCTATTATAGTCTTCATTTAATTGCTATAACACTACATAGCTAAGGCTGACATCACATTAGGTATCTCAAAATTTTGATTAATGTTATTTTCTTTAATACAGGCTATGCCAAGATGTTACAATAAAAAGAAATCAATTGGTTACTTAATTGTTTTATTTATGTGGATTATTTCACTAGCTTAGAAAATATAGGCTGCATGCCACATTATAATTAAAATACACTTTGACATAAATATTTGAATGAGTATGAAAACTAGACATACACTTTATACACCAAAATGATATGACTGGCCAATCATAAGTAGACTTAATGTCTGAGCTATTCCTCTAAGAGTAGAGATTCATTTATGCTGATCTATGCACAATTCTCACCTCATCCCCTCTTCAAATGACAAGGTAAGAGGATCTATGGTCCTCGTGCACTTCTGTCAGAATTAAGGGAGCCAGATGGAACATGACCATAGTCTCATCTTTTCTATACCTTAACCCACTGGCCTAATAGCCCCAGACAGCAAAAGATTTGTGATGCTAAAAGAATTTACTCCTGTCTGGATATTTGGGAATTTGACTCCTGTCAGGTATTGCAACAAAGTCAAGTGATTTCAATTTACCAAGCAAGGACAAGAAATGGTTTCAGGAAAAACCAAGGTGATGAACTATTGAGCATTCAGTTCATTAGCTGTCATCCATCTTGACATCTTCATCTTTCAAGCAGTACTGCAGAAAATCAAAGACTGGTAGTGCTTCCTCAAAAAAAAAAAAAAAAATCAAGAAGGAAACCATACCCTCTTAAGGTTAAAGTGACCGTGAAGGCTATTTCAAATGGATTATGAAAGATAACCATTGCTACAGAAGTGAAAATTTTGATAGATGCTCAATCATAAATACTACCTGTGTTCTTAAACAGACAATCTTAAAAACAATATCTTTAAAAATATGTACCGAATGAATTGCAGGAGTAATTTTTAGCTTATTCTAATTTGATGCATTCTGCATTTTAATATGCAGAGTAGAGATATGCCAAATAACTGACCTTTTAGAAATAGCATCTTGGAAAAAAAAAGAAAGGACCCAAGAGAAAAAAATGTTTTCCTGAAAAATCAGCCAATAAACTGTGGGCTATAAGACTCCAGTGACACAGCCAAGTACTGGTAATATCACCTCTCTTCTTTTGTTTCTCTGCTCTGCTTATTCAGCATTGAGGTACTGAAACTCCAGTTTTTCTGCACTTATAAGTTTCCTGGAATTACGAGTAATGGAAGCAATCAAAGACATTAAAGAAGTGGTTCATAACCTTCCCCAGCAACTATCTCTTACCAAGGGGAAAGAAATTGCTCCATTCCAAGTTTTTAGAGATCCCTAGAGATAAAGATGAGATGAACATCATGCTGTACTTCTGTTTCTCACATACAATTTTATTAATGCTAAGAGACATTGTAATATTGCACTTGAATCTCTCTTTCCTTAGATATTCAAAGAAGAGTCCTCCTGACCTACAGAGACTAAAAAACAAAATAAAACAAAAACCCTCTCCCATGTCTCCCCCCTTCTAAAATCTCCACAAAAACATGTAAGTCAGGCTGTGAGAGAAAATGTTAACTCAGCTGGTATTTTGTGTTGACTGGACCACAGGAACTAAGACATGGACACTCGGAAGACTCTATGGTCTTGAGTTATTGGAGAACCGAGGGCTACCCAGGTGTTTGCTCTGTTCATCAGCGAAAGCCCGAGGTACAGGTGGCTTAAGCAGGCTGCCTCCAAAGACATGTTCAGAATCCAAGTATCTACATCTGAAAATTATTTCCAAGGCCTTCAGCCTGAAATTCTCCAATATGTTATTAAAACTCTTATTATCATCACAGTACTACCACTACTCCCTCCACCCCAGTATACTGCATGATTCTTGGCCTGGGAACTATACCAGGCACATTGCATAAAGCAACTCATAGAACACCCGCAATAACTGTATGAGACTGGCATTATTTTCAATCGATAGGTGGGAAATAGGCAGATAACATGCTCTAGGTTTTTGCTACTTAAACCATGGTCCATGGAATAGAAGGTATAGCACCACCTATGAACTTGTTGGAAAAGTAGAATCCAAAAAAAAAAAAAAAAAAAGAAAGAAAGAAAAGAAAAGTAGAATCTCATGCCCAACCCAAGAGGACAAAATGAGAATCAGCATTTTAATAAAATTTCTAGGTAATTAATATGAATATAAATATTGAGAAGAACACTCTTGGTTAACAGAATTACTGAGATTTAAACTCTAACTCACAAATCCAGATATTAAAATAGTCTCCTCTTCTTGATGATGCAAATACAGCTAATGGATTAAAAGCATTGAGTACATTTACACTTAGGCATGATTTTTTCATTAGCTGACAAAACTTGATACTGAAAATTATAAATTCTGGAAGAGAAAAAGGTAACCTGGAAATCATAGCAATAGTAGATACCCTTGGTAGGGGAGTACAAGAGAACCACTGGGTTCTTTGAACACTTTGTCCATTTCATAGTTTGGCTAAGGACTAAACGCTGACTCTCTTAGTAAAGCTGTTCCAGGGCAGCCCCGATGGCTCAGCGGTTTAGCGCCCACTTCAGCCCTGGGTGTGATCCTGGAGACTGGGATTGAGTCCCACCGCTGGCTCTCTGCATGGAGTCTGCTTCTCCCTCTGCCTGTGTCTCTGCCTCTCTCTCTCTGTCTCTCATGAATAAATAAGTAAAATCTTTAAAAAAAAAAAAAAAAAGCTGTTCCAATTTACCTAAAGTGCTGACATCAAATAACTCTAACAAGAAGCTCAAACAGTCTTAATTGAATTATGCACAGATACAGAAATACCTGCATGAGTAAGAAATTCTTTTAAGTATAATTCAGGGGCACATGGGTGGCCCAGTTGGTTACACAACTGACTTTTGATTTTGGTTTCGGTCATGATTTCACAGGTTGTGAGATCAAGCCATGCACAGAGCTCCACTCTTAGCATGGAGTCTGCTTGCCCCTCTCCCTCCCCTGCTTGCACTCTCTCTCTCTCTCTCTCTCAAATAAAAATAAATAAATAAAATCTTTAAAATACAATTTTGGTTTTTCCACTATGTATAATAAATCAAGCTATATTAACCAATCAAACATTCATCTGGGATCTGCTGTGATGAAATTCAAGCCTAAGAAGTAATCAATTTTTTTTTTATTTTATGTGAATTAGCATCTGCTCTTAAAAAAATTTCCCGTAACCTTAAGTTGGTTACAAATCTATACTATACTCTTATTTATATTATCAAGTTTTCTAAAGCAAATCTTCTTATTTCCCAGAATAGCAAGGTAAACTGCAGGCATCCACAATTCAAATTATCATAATTAGAATTATTTCTATTGCCTTTTCATTAAAAACTAACGGGACCCTATTATTTTTCCTTCCATTTTTACTTGAATATTTTAGTAAGTGACTTCCATAGTACCCAATTTCTTTAACACTTTAATGAGACAATATTTTCATTTTTTTCTTGGAGAATTTAGTACTATTTTAAATGTATTTTTCTTGTTCACTACATTCTGTTATTGTAACCATGTGTCTTAAGGAGATACTCATGTTATATCAATATCTAAGCCTTTGAGCTTTTTATTTAAGAATGAAATTTTGGCCACATAGTTTTTCACTATAAAATTTTTCCATATACTACATATCGTAAAATGACTTGTTAATGAATAGATTTCCAGAGGAATAAAAAAGAGTTCTCTAAAAAAAGAGTATTTTTAATATAAATGAAAGGGAATACAGGGAAACTCATTTTTGAAAGGAATATTATAATTTTTCACCAAGCTATCATTCTAATAGTGGAAAATATATACTAATTTTATGTCACAGATGAGATCAGAGCAGATGAGATTAGAGCTTCTGTTTATATAATCAATATTTGTTAGATTACTCTAGCTCTTATCAGGAAGACTTGAAAATTTAATAAAGAAGATATATTTCATTTTGGGTAAGTAGCTGTGTATGTGAAGATTAAAAGCATTGGCAGTGCCTGCAAATGAAGTCCTTTATTTTCTGTAATAGAATAATGCAGCATTGGTGTTGTGACTGCTGTAAAATCTCATAGAATGAGCCTTAATGTGTACTATATGGTTCACTTTCAGACCCAGAAAGCCATAGGGTGCTATTCTGGTCATTTCTTGCTACATAACAAACTACCCCCAAAATTTCATGGCTTATAGCAATCATTTTTATCATCTATTATATTTTTATGGATCAAGAATTCAGGAAGGGCCTCTTTGATCAATTCTTCCCTCTGATCAATTTTTCCGTGCCACCAGACAAAGACAGAAGTCACTGGATGGTATTCAGCTGCTGGCTGGGCTGCTCCAGAGGGGCCAAGACAGCTGCACTCACCTTTCTGGAAACTTGGAGGAAATGATTAAAAGAGTGGGCTGAGCTGCAATTGACTGTGGCATCTACATGTGGCCTCTCCAAAGTGGTGGTGGTCTCAGAATAATCAGGCATCTTACTTAGCAGGCTAGGGTTCCCCATGAAGAAATGGCTCAAGAGTCCTGGATAGAAGATATAAGGCTTCTTCTGATATAGCCTCAGAATTCCCAGAATGTTACTTGCACTACATTTATTGTTTAAACAAGTCATTAAAGACAGACCAAATTCAAGGGGAATGAATTTAAACTCCACTTCTCAATAACAGAAGTAGCAAAACATGTGCAGACATCTTTAATCCACCGCAGGTAACCACTTAGGTCCTCATGTCCTTCCTTGCCCAGCCTAATAAGTGACTTAAGATATTTTATACATATATTACATATACTGAGAGAGAAAGAGATAAATACAGATATATACACACACATATAACAGAGTAAATCTCCCATTTAGTATGATTTGAAGTAGCCCCCACTTTCCCAAATGTAACTCCCTCATTGAATTCAGGCCCAGAAAATAAGTTGAATAAATAATACAATACAGAAAACTTTATTATCCCAAAACTAATCACCCATCATAAAGCATAAATACCATCACCACCACCCATTTTTTAGTTTACTTCTCTTCTTTTGTCCTTTTATAGTTGCTTAGCACATCTTTCAGATGCTGCTAAGGAAGATAAAAATGAGATACTATAACCTATTAGAATGGCTAAAATCCAAGAAAATTTACAGTATCAATTGCTGGCAAGGATGTGAAGCAACAAACTCTCATTCATTATTGGTAGAAATGCAAAATGGTAAAATCACTTTGGAAGACAGTTTTGTGCTTAGTTATAATGCTAAAAACAATCTAACCATATGATTTGTCAATTGCTGGATTTAGCATGATGATTTGAAAACTATGTATGCAAAAACACATATATGAATGTATGTGTATAGCAGCTTTATTTGTAATCACCAAAAACTGGAAGTACTCAAGATGTCTTTAAAAAAGTACGGATAAACAAACTGTAATACATCTACACAATGGAATACTCTTCAGAGATAAAAAGAAATGAATTATCAATCTACACAACAACATGGATGAATCTTTTTTGGGGGGGGATTTCCAAGTTTTATTCAAGAACTCATACAAAATATTTGAGATAAATGAGTTATAATCCTCATCTTCCTCCTCTTCCTCGTCCTGGTTAATCTGGAAGTAACGCAACTGGTAACTCTCTTTGCTGTTAGCAACTACGCGCAACCAGTCACGGAGGTTATTCTTCTTCAAATATTTTTTTGGTGAGATATTTCAAATACCTTTTGGAAAAAGGCACTTAAGAAGTTACAGTAATTTTGCTCTTGCTTCTTTCGATGGTTACAACCCCTCCACCAAGATTCCCAGCTTTTCCATTCATTTTGATTCTCTATTGAAGAAACTGCTCAAAATTAGCAGCATCCATGATTCCATCTTCTACTGGGTGGGTGCAATCAAGGGTAAACTTCAGAACTTGCTTCTTTTTTTTACCCCCCTTCGCCACAAGCTTTTTCACGGGCGCCATGGTGGCAGCGGAGGCAGAAAGGGCCATGGATGAATCTTAAATGCACATTGCTAAGTGAAAAAAGCTAGTCTGAAAAGGCTACATATTATAATGACTCAACTTACATGACACTTGGAAAAGACAATCAGTGGTTACCAGGCTTTGGAGAAGGGGAAGGGTTGAATAAACACAGGAGATATTTTTGGTACTGTGAAACTACTGTGTATGATACTGAGGTGACAAACACATGACATTATTCATTTGTCAAAACCCACAGAACTTTATAACACAAAGAGTAAGCCTAATGTATGAATTAAAAAAAAATTAAGTGGTCAGGGGATCCCAGTATGGAATACAGACCATGACAAAAAGAATCTAATTTTAGTATGAATATATAACCTGAAATCAGGAGTTGAGGTTAAACAATGGTGACCGAAGTAACTTTGAAAATTACTGAAGAAAAAGGAATAGTACCTAAGCACTGTATTCTAGTTGATAAAGATGTTTTTCATGGGGTATGGGTTAACTATTCTGAAACTGTTATACATGTATAACAAATAGTGGGAGTTCACTGTGGGAGTAGAAAGTTATAGATAAGCAAGAAAAGAAGGCTAGAATGATTCGTGTGGTGATAGATTAGAGTTTGAGATATCAATATTAACTCATGTTCAGTTTAATACAGATACAGTTGGATAAATATAGAAATAATTATAGATACATGTATGTACAGAGGTTAGCTTATATCTATTTATTTCCAAGCTCTGTCCACTGACTGAAAAGGTTAGAACAACACTCTGGTAACAATGGGCAGCCCCTAATACTCAACTTGGTTTCAAATTTCATTCTCCACTGAAAAGTACCATAGCTCTTCAGAGAAATGACTGATTCTGATGATGATGGGAATAGTACTTAACCTCCATGGTCTCACTCTCAAAAACCCATAACCCCAGTCTAATCAAAAGAAAACATCAGGCAAACCCAAATTGAAGGACATCTCCAAAATGCCTTACCCATATTCATCAAATAGTCAAGATCATAAAAAATAAGCCAAGTCTGATAAATTGTTACCATTTATAGGAAGACATAGTAACTAAATTTAATGCAGGCACTATGTAAAACCAAAGAAATATGAATGAAGTATAGTCTTTAGTTTAAAAAGAAATGTTGCTGGGGGAAAGAAGATAATTACAATAAAAAGGAAGTTCACAAACCTATATTGATAGAAAAATAATAATAAGACCAGAAAATTGTTTAATCATTAAACATTTTTGTGATTTATTGTCAAAGCAAAATAACACAATAATTTGAAGGAAAATATGTAAATATAACTTTATCTGCCTATATTGAAATGAAATAGAGAAAAGAATACTCTCTGAAGAGAACAAAAAGTTCTAAAAGGCAAGGGGAGGCTACAAAGGCATAGCAGCAGATCCAGGGAGAAAATCAGAACAGCCTTATGCAGAAGGATACCAGAAGGAGAAATGAGTATGAGAGTCATCAAAAAGATGTTTAAGAAATTATAGATTATTGAAAACCAGGATGGGCTTTTATCTGACCCTAGAAGCAGAAGATATCTAAGCCACTGAAAAGAAGCACCCCAACTCAAAACAATATAATAAAAGGAAAGATACTTAGTAAATAACACTTAACCTCTGAAAGCAAAGAGAGAAAGAGGGATTGAGGCTGAAAGTAAAGTACATATTGTGGTAAGAATAATGGTCCCCCAAAGATGCCCTCACCCTACTCCTCGGAACCTGTGAATAATGTTACAACACGAAAATTAGGTCATAGATGGAATTTAAATTGCTAATCAGCTGAATTTTAAACAGCTGGATTATCTGGGTGGACCTTATATAATCACAAGTGTCCCTACATAGGGAAAGAGGGTGACAGAAGAGCTAGAACCAGAGAGCTCATGTATTGGTCTACTTAGGCTACCATAACACAATGGGTGGCTTAAACAACAGTTCTGAAAGTTGAAGTCTAAGATTAAGGTGCCATCAGGACTGATATCTAGTGAGAGCTCTCTCTTTGGATTGCAGATAGCTGGCTTCTTACTATGTACTCACATGGTCTTTCCTTCTTGCATGCGAGTAGAGAGAGACTGGGAGAGAAAGAGAGAGAGAGAGGGAGAGAGAGGGAGCAAGTTCTCTGATGCCTTTTCTGATAGGGACACTAATCCTACCAGATCAATGCTCTACCCTTACAAGCTCATTGAGCCTTAATTATTTCCTCAGGGACTCTGTCTCTAAATACAGTCACATTGGAGGCTAGGTCTTCAACATATGAAAATGAAATTTGGGGTGACATAAACATTCAGTCCACAACAGATGGGATCATGAGAAAGACTTGATTGGTCATTGCTCACTTTCAAGATGCAAGGGGGCCATGAACAAAGGAATGCAAACAGCCTGTAAGAAGTAGGAAATGGCAAAAGAAAAAAGAAAAAATTAGATTCTCCCTTGAAGCCTCCAAAAAGAAATGCAGTCCTGCTGATACCTTACTTTCAGCCCAGTGAGACTGATTTCAGACTTCTGACCTCCAGAAATGTAAGATAATGCTTTTGTGTTGTTTTAAGGCATTAAGTCTTGGTTATTTGTTACAGCAGCAATAGGAAACTAATACAATTATGAAAAATGTATGGGCAACTTAAAAGAGAAAAATAAAAGCACTTAATTTCCAAAGAATGTTGTTCAAGGATGACAAAAACTATCCTGAGACTTACAGATATGTTATAAAAGAAGATAACTATCCATAACACATAACCCTGTCAAGGTTTGACATAACCCTGTCAAGTTTGTAACAAATATGTTCCACATGTTGTTTGGGATATCAGCCCTCCTCCTATTTTGTTAATGTCGATTTTAGCAGATGTGGACTTCAGTAACTAGCACAGTACCTGATAAAGAGTAGAAGTCCAATAAAGAATAAATCCATTGTACAAACTAAATGGGGCTATAAAATAACAAAGCTCACTATCACATATGCATTGTGAGATTGGATACATTAGTAAAGGAAGGAAGAGAGCAGGGAGCTAAAATTAATGGAATACAAATAGAAGTCAAATTGAAATCCAAGTGAAAATGCTAATTCATTCCTAGTGAGACATTTTTAACCATTGACAAAGCTTCTGAGTTTCAGTTGAGTCTTCACAACATCTTGCAAAAATGCATGGCAAAGATACAGCTGAACACCCACCAGCTAAAGCTGGGCTATGATTGTTCTGGCAAACACACAACCCAGAGTAAATATTGTCTTGCATGAAGATGTGAGGAGGTGGATTAGGCATTGTAATTATCACTTGCTGGTATTCTTTTTAAAGATTTAATCATTTAGATGAGACTCAGCATCACTAAAAAAGAAGTCAATATTTCTGTGAGCCAGGGAGCGAACAGTATCTTCTGTTCAGCTGTTACATGTACCTACCAAAAGTCAACTTCACCTGCTAGTTATTTATTCAAGACAGCACAGGTAAAGAATCATGAGCAGTAACTTCTTCCAATTCATTTTCTTGGACACACTGTGTTCTCATATATTATCGATAAAAAAAGTGATATTTAAATAGAATTACATAGTAATCTTGCTATATTATCTTAATTAATTTTATAACCAGCATTCAAACACTGTCCTCTGTGGTATATCTAAAGTATTCACATGCAGATTAACAACAGTCACTCTGACAGAGCTTTCAGAATATGACTTCTGTTAATCTTCTCCTTGTCAACCGGCATCTACTGATATAAATTCCTTTAATCTGAGTTCCTGACATTAAGCATTTGTAGAACAACATCTTGAGACATTGATTAGCATACCATGCCTTTGAAGTAGTGCCCCTAAATTTCAGTGCACAGGAGATAACCTGGAACTCTGGATTCCTGGGCATCAGAGAGATTCTAATTTTTTAGGCCCAGTATGGGGTCTAGAAATCTATATTTTTAACACACATTCCAGGAGACTGATCCATAAGATCGGGTATAAGTAAGCAGATCCATTTTACAGTCATAAGAACTCTGTACAATGATATTATTGCTCAAATTCCTTTCTTCCTTTCTTTAAATTTCCAAGCCTTTATGTACCTACCTCTTTTAGTCCTCACAATAATCTTGCGTTTTAGGCAAGATTATTATCCCCACTCTGATGAAGAGGCAAATGGTTAAGTCAACTTGCTGTATTAGTCTACTCAGACTGTCATATCAAAATACCATAAACTGGGTGACTTAAACAACAGAAATTTATTTTTTCACAGTTCTAGAGGCTAGAAGCCTGAGATCAGGGTGCCAGCAGAGTTAGGTTCTGATGAGAACTCTCTTCCTGACTTGCAGATGGCTGCTTTCCTTACTGTTACTATGTGCTCCTATGGCCTTCCCTCAACTGTGTTCAAGAAGAGACAAATCTCTCTCTTCCTCTTCTAATAAGGCTACTGATCTATCAGATGAGGATCCTATCCTTATAATCTCACTTAACCTTAATTATCTCCTAAAAGCCCTACCCCCACAGCACTTGTATATTACAACTAGTAAGTAGGATCCAGAGTTTTCACTCAAATTGGCTTTATTTCAGAGCACACACCATTTGTACCCTACCTTGCCACTTTTCACCTCTATTCTGGGCCACTGGCAAGAAATCATGATTGAGCTCTTGGTGATAGGGGCATGGGGTTTGACTAGGATGAATAATCAGACCTCAATTGCCTGAGAGTTGACTTTAATATAACATACATTATTTTGTTAAGCTTTGAAGATCACATTTTATCTGTTGGTTTTGACCATTTTATTCCTGCTAATTTATCACTAGTGAAGTATTTGTTCTCAAGGAGAGCATTTAGACTTAAAAATGTCACGAAAGGGTAAGTATGCATTGGAGAGAGGTTTATGCTGAGGGTTGAGGCCCATATAGGGAGGGAGATGGGAAGAAAAAGTGCAGACTGGATGAGCAGAGGGAGGGTAGATTATTATCACTGACTCTACTATTTCTCCTATGGAAAAAAAAAGAAAATAATTATTAACTTTATCTCCTAATATATGGCCAGCACTCTACAATATTTATTTATTTGTTTATTTGTTTACAGATATTTATTTATTTTAGAGAGAAAGAAAGAGAGCATAAGCAGGGCAGAGGGAGGAGCAGACTCCTTGCTGAGTGAGGAGCCTGCCTGGGGGCTCCATTTCAGGACCCCGAGATCATGACCCAAGTGGAAACCAAGACTCAGATGCTCAACTGGGATTGAGCCACCCAAGCACTCTTATAATATTTAAATATACGTATATTCCTTACATAAAATATGATACATAAACTTATATAAATATTACATATCTCCTTCATAAAAAATCTTGAATGTTATATAATTAGGGCTCAGAAATATGAGTTAAGTTGTCCAAGTCCTATAGATATTAAATATGGAATCAAGAACTTTAGCAAACTATGGAGAAGTAAGGCATGATATTTCACATTTAGGAATTTGTCTAGGAAACTTTGGAAATTTAAAACTCAAACTTTACATGGAGTTCCTTCACTCAAAAAACTTTAACTACATAAGAGGTAACAGAGGCAAGGGCAATTACAAATAAATCAAATGTAGAAAAGGTGTTCTTGTATTTCACTGAAAATTCCCTCTCAGAGTGACAAAATAATTTCCACTCCAAAATAATCACATAGTGTGAATCTAAGTATAATTACATCTTATATCTTTAGAAAGTGTGTCTAAGCAACATTACAGAAAGAAAATTTTGGTAACTGAAATATATAGCCTAATGGAAGAAAAACACAAAAATTTTCTATAATAAATCTTCTGGTAAGCAGAGACCTCTATAATCCTAACTGAATAGGCTCATTTTTATATATTTGACACTCATAAATTCAATAAGACATCATACTTTCTCGACATCAACACCAGGACATTTGGCTTCCCAATTATTTATTAATCAGAAATTTCAAAAGCATAAATGTCCCATTCAGAGAAAGAAAGAAGAGAAAACAAGATAAAAGGAAGGGGAAAAAAAGAGTAAAATAAGAAAAGGGCCAGAGGAGTTTAGTTCATAAAGGGAGGGAGAGGAGTATATATAGTCAAGTCCATTCTCGCAAGGGCCCAGCATGGCAAAGCCAGGAAGATCAGACACACATCAAACACACAATTCCTATTCTGATGTTTTTTCCTACTGCACCACAGATTACAAGGCAAGAAGCTCATATTCTCTATTTATTTAAATATAAACATAGGAAACAAATGCATGGTTTGTATCTATTCCCCAAATAATCTTTATATAATTAGCATTTGTTTTTAAAAATGATTTTACTTAGGAAAGAAGGTTGGTTAAAGTCAATAATATAAAACTGATCATATCTTTCACACTTTGCATTCCCAGGAGACTCTTCCCTTGCTTTGTCTAATAGATTCCAATCCTCATTTTCTATGCAGTGTAAGTAAGGGAATAGAATGGCGTCGACAGACTACTGTTAAGGCAGGTTGGTAATATAGAAAGATTGAAAGTGAGAAGTGACAGGAAAAGTGTTCCAGATATCTAACCCCAACTTAGTGGTTAAAGCAACAGCAAAAATTATTCTGCTTGAGTCTGTTCTACAATAGAACTTGAAGGGGACAACTCATCCTTGTTTTGCTTGGCATCAGCTAGGACACTATGAGGTGTGGAAACTGGTGTTTTTTGAAGCCTCAAACAACTAGGACTGGAACAGCGAGGATTATTGGGCATCTCCATCTCTGTGTAGTTTCTCCCCATGATCTCTCCTGCATAACTATGCTTCAGGATAACATAGCTTCAGGATAGCTGGACTTTTTAAGTCTTGGTTCAGTACTCTCAAGACATGAATCCAAGAGAGAGAGAGCAGGTGGAAGCCATATCACTTGTTATTATCTAGGTCAAATCTATGCTTTGCTTCCTTTGTGTTTATAAGCCTTCCCAGTTTCAAGAGAGAGAACATGAACCTCACCTCTACATCAAGGTGATGTATCAAATTTACATTGGAGGAAGAACATGTAGGATAGGATATATTGGTGAGCCCATCTTTGGAAACTATAACCGGCAAAGATATCCTTCCAGCAATTCTTAGGAAATAAGGACAAAGGCACCGTGAGGGGTATCAAGCCAGGGAACTGCTCATTTTCTGCCCATCAAAATGCTCACTGAAACAGAAATGAATTAACAGCAGACATAATGCTTTGCAGTTCCTTTCTCAAGAAGCATCCACACCCCCTTCTCCAATCCTCTTACCAGTGTCCACAGCTGCATCAGTTCCATCCTGACAGCTGTGAGCTCCTGGCAGCTCCATTTGTTTGCCCAATTAGCCACAGCCCAGATGATGGTCAAGCATGGGGACCTGCTCAGCCAGAGCCAGTAAAAATCCACTCCTTTATATTACAACATGGAATCACATTTTATAATTGGGAGAAAGCAAAGAAGGGAAGGGCAAGGAGGAAAGGCAAATGACAGTGGAGCAAAAGCAAGTAATAGGGAGCAGATGAAGAGAGGGGAATAAGAGAGAACACTGCCTCTGGTTCTTGCCCATTCCTGAGGCCCAGTGCCGTCTTTAAGCTCAATAAACCAGAAACCATATTCTTACTAAATTCCCTTTTTGTTTAAGCTACTGGAGACTCACCAAGGCACAATAATATCAGTTTGAATATACATAATCTTGTGTCAAAGATTAGTTGTGTAGATGGACCGTGCATGAAAGGAGCTGATCACCTTCTAAGTTTTTCTGGATGCAGAAAGAGTTCTAATTTATACACAGATCAAAACAGTAACAGGCTTCCTTTTTTTTTTTTTTTTTTTTTTTTTTAGGCTTCCTTTTTAATAATTTATTAGAGACAGAGATAAAGATCATGAGCAGGGGGAAGAGGAAGAGGGAGAGAAAGCAGCAGACTCCCCACCAAGGAGGGGGCCTGATATAGGGCTCGATGCTAGGACCCAGGGATCATGATCTGAGTGGAAGGCAGGCGCTTAACCAATTGAGCCACCCAGGTACCCCTCAGGCTTCCTTTCTTTAGAAAGTGGGCCTTTGCAAACCTGGCCCATCAGAGGCTCACCTTTTCTTCCTGTGATTGGGGCCTCTTGAAATACAAACCAAACATGTAGAAACTGACCAAAGTAATAAGTAAAGGGAACAGAGTTTTTAAGAAATCCATGTTATTACATATTACAGATCAAACAACACACTGGGAACAGTTGAGAAAGAGAAAAGCTGATGCCAAACCAGCCATACAGTCTGCAGTGATCTGATTTTTCCATCCTCTAAAGCCAGTCAAGTACCATCACTGTGAACCTAAAACGGCTGAAGAAAGCAGAGATGGCAGGTAGCACTGATATTATTCCAGGTGATTCCTCCTTTTATAAAAACCTCGACTTGAGGCCTGAATTTATAAAATGTTCCATCTATGGGAATTATTTTCTCTTGATGTTTTGACTTGGGAAAAAAATGCAGATGCTAGCAAAGTCAATGAGTTTACTTCTAAGCTGTTCAGAGCAACATTAGATCATTTGGACTACATTATAATGTTGATCAATCATTATTGAGGTCAATCCAAAACTTAAAAATACTCAATGAGGTAGAATTTCACCTAATTTTTAAAAATAAATGTAAATGTGCAAATATACAAATGCATAAACAGAAACATATAAAATAAATAGAGGTAGATAGAAGTATAATCATCTAACACACATATATCCTGATTCCAAGATTAGTTAAGCAAGCTGGACTGTGTGAGGGATAAAATCGCATGGCACTAGATTTTGCAAACACAATAACTGCAAGTTCTTTCATAGAAAATACCCTCAGTACACTTTTAGATCTCTAAAAAGGTTCATTAAATGTCACAATTTAGTACAGAAGCAAGGCCTCATCTTTCTAGTTTGGTTCTATAAATTTATTTACTTTAAGCTTTTTTCATTTGTTAATGGAAACTAGGATAATTTAGTGTGATGAAAAGAGATCAGTAGAGTTTACTCAATGTCGCCCGGCCACTGCGGCCCTATAAGCTACTGACAGAGGAACTGCTATCCTAGATGCACCCCACACCGCCTCTGACACTCAGTGGTACACTCTGCCATTTCCCTAGCTAAACGTATGTCTAATGATACGTAGGAAAGGAAAAACAAAATGCCATGTGCTGATGTCCAGCTCAAAGAAAAACAGTATGGATCATGCTGCCCTACAAGTCTGTGAAGATCAAAAACAAGCATATAGAATGGCCAAAGCAGGTCACTCTCCAGGGCAGGGAGGAGTGTGACCCAGAGGGACTGGGCTCCACTGGCCTGCACATACACCAGAGGTAGGTAACTCCATCCACAAACAAGGAGGAAACCACCCACAGCATCACACCTGTATTTAACATCAGTCCAGCCCATGGAAGGGTAGCTCAGCCTAATCTTCCAGAGTGCCAACCCCACCACCACCACTGCCTCCTCAGTAGCTCCCAGTGCCCTCCACCCCTGGCATGTCAATACAGCAGCTATGCAACAAATATTGAGCACTCTCTATACAGCAGTAATCAAAACAAACAAAAATCCTGTCCCTATGGAAGTTTTACTCCAGGAAGGAAAGAAATACAAGATAAAAACAGATAGTAGGAAAGTCAGAACAAGCCTTACTGTATTCTGATCAGGGCATATGTTAATCTTCAAGGGGCCTGAACATAGAGCCCTGAGGCAAGTCATTGCATTAGCCATGAAATAAGAGGGAGGGCCAAAGATGGAGTCTATATTGTCAGCACTCCTACACTTTACCTTTCCCACCTTCTTATTTTCATTTGAGTGGTTTGATCCAATGATTCTCAATTTCAGTCTGCTGCACCAGAATCCTCTGAAAGACTTATTAAAACACAGACCACTGGAACCACTCCCAGAATTTCTAACTGAGTAGGTCTGGGGTAGAGCCCAAAATTTTACATTGATGACAAATTCCTAGGTGCTGCTGAGGCTGCTGGTCCAGAGGTCACACTTGGAGAATCACTGGTTTAATCTCTCAGGAAGTCTCCCCTACTCATTCATCCGTATGTATGCAAATGCCACACTTAACTTCATTCCTTTTTTCCTTTTAATTTTTTTTTATTGGAGTTCAATTTGCCAACATATAGCATAACACCCAGTTTAACTTCATTCCTAAGCACAGTATCTTTTATGAAGTCTTTCCAAGTTGTTAAAACAAAAATAATTTCTCTCTCCTCTGGGTTTCTATAGATAGCCACAGTTCTCTCAGACCATCACCTCCCCTTGTGTTAATCTGTAAATGAATATTCCTTAAGAGTAATGATAGTGAGTCACTTATGTTTGCATCTCCCATAGTGCATGACAAAGATATTCAATAAATGTTTTAATTGAATTAAGGATGCAGACCATGACCTCAAGAAATTCAAAACATTTCAGAAGAGAATGGAGAATCTTCCTTTAAATGAGAAAAATGGTCTTAATGACAAAGAAGCATGGACTTTCTCCAGTTTTTTTTTTATTTCCTCCCAAATATTGCTAAAATCCACTTTATTCCAAAAGTAAATTCCCTCTCAGGGTTTTTTTTTTCTGAACTCAAATAGTTAATGAGAGATCAGGCTAATATACAGAATGTAACAGCTATGGGCTTTACTGGTTTGAGTAATTACTTCAAGAAATATCATATCCTAAAATATTTCCAAGGAGTGCATCCTTTTATTAGCACTCTATAAATCTGCTGTCACTGTGGTATCTGTAGGGAATGCCTGTAAATTAAAAAATCAAATAACAAAAATAACATTGCCACAATATTTTTTTAGCAATCTGTTCTGAAGATCTGAGTAGATGCAGTTGAAATATGGACTTGGAGCTGAAGTGATTAGAACTTAGAGAGAAAACAGTGCTATTTCTACTTGCCTTTCTTTTGCATTTACTTGTTATTCTCTTAATCTTGTCTGGGGTAGCTTCAGGGCTGGGTTCTGTTACATGGTGATATCTTACTTTATACAACTAAGTTTAGAAGTCAATCAGACCAGTGAATAAGCTCATAATGCTTAGCCCCATGATGTAGGTGAACCTAGAAACATTTTAGCTAATTCATTTTGGGGTGATTTCTTTATGTAAAAATTTGGAAGTAGGAGCAAATATAAATGCTCACTAAACCTGGCAATGATGAAATGTCAAAGCCCTCATATCAGGAAGAAGTTGTAAAGTTTCACACTGCTGTGTCATTCTTGTAAATGAGAAACACCCATCAAACAAGATGTACTATCTACCATAAGATTCATTCATTTTTTCATTCTGTCCTGTAAGAGGTAGTCTTCTCGGTTGCGTCAGTTAGCTCTTGTCTTATGGTATTTAGGGAATAAGCATGATTTTCTTCCTCTCCTTTGGGAAAGTTCTCTCTGACTAGATTCCTGATGCACAGGTCTTAATGATAAGCAAGTCCTTTGTAAATGCATGTACATTTACTCTGTGGCAAAAAAGCAAAATAAACTTTCTTTCTTGAACAGGGAGATCTTTAATCAAAGGATCTGGAAAACTTACCTAACGACTCACCAAAAAGAAGTAATGCCTTTTCTAGAAGAGACAAGGGAGAAATACAAATAATAGGAAAAAGAAAATCTGTGCACTACCGAAACCCAACTACAGGGGATGCTATTTGCTTCTCTTGGTGCCTAGAGAAGTCTAAATTTTGGAAAGTCTCTGAATTAAATGGCGCTATTGCTACAGGCAGAGGTGGCAGCTGCATTTATAAACAACCATTTCTACTTAGTTACCCAGGTAAAGAGAATCAAGATGTTGACTTTGTAAAATATTCAATAGGGAATAAAAAAGGTGCAATGTGGGACCCACTGATAAAGGAAACGCCTCAATTCTGACAAAATCAGTGAGCAATCTTCCCTTAGCACCATTATTTACTCCCTAAAAACTAGTCTTTCCATCCTCTTCCAAAAATGTCCTAATACTGTATTAGAAGTTTAAAAGAAAAAAAAAAAACTTCTAGGCTTGACTCTACACTTACTTCCACCCACAACATCATTTCTATTCTTTGCTTCAGAGCAAAACTCATCAGGTAAGAGGCACTACCCAGGTCCTCTCTGCTTTTCTGCCTTATTAGTCCCAGATATTAAATAAAATTGTGTATTGTTGATTCTCAATTTTCATCTCTGGGCCACACATTTCCTCTGCACTTGGGTTTCTTATATGCAATGTTATTACAACATAGATGTTGGATAAGTACCTAAAACTTAATACACTCAAAACAGAATTTCCCACCCTCTACACATTCAAATCTGAGCCTTCCTAGTCTTTTTTTTTCCATTACAGAAAATAGTATTGCCAATCACTTAGCTATTAAAGCTAAAAACGTGGTAATTATCCCTTCCCCCAGCCCTAACTATCAAAGAAGAAGCTGGATCTGTCACATATTTGGCAGTGATAGAACTTACATGACAATTTGGTGGTTTGGATGGGGGAGTTCTCCCTGCATCTACAGTTGGCTCCTGTAATCTATTTCCTATAGAGCACTAGGTGTCATAGTTTCAACACTTAAATTAGGTCATTCCTCTATTCAGAATTCTTTAATTCATTCCTATTAATCTTATGGCAAATTCCTAAATCCTGGCCTGTAAGCATTTTTTTTTTGCTCTAACTCTTGCTTACCTCCTACTGGTCTCAAGACACACTGGCTTCTTTCTGTTCTTTGAAGGTGCCATATACTTTCCCACTAGTCAAGGCCTCTGTCATGTCCTCTGACTTGGGTGCCCTTCCCTGTCCTTCATGTGATGGTTAGTCTAATGTCCCCTCTCCCTGACACCACATTATAAATAGCCTCTCTCCTACAGCAGCTCATTTGATTTTCTTCATGGCACACACACCTCTCCCAATACAGTTCCACCTCCCACAATCCCCCACACCTATGATTTAAAATCTTCTCTTTAGTTTGTTGGCTTACTTGTCTTTCCAGTACATAGCAGCTCCAGTGCCTAGAATAGATTCTGGTACACAGTGGGATTTTAATTAAAATTTACTAAATGAATGAATAAAAGCTGGGCTTGTATTAGAAACGACAAATACCCACCATTTGCTTCAACGTGGATGGAACTGGAGGGTATTATGCTGAGTGAAGTAAGTCAATCGGAGAAGGACAAACAGTGTATGTTCTCATTCATTTGGGGAATATAAATAATAGTGAAAGGGAATATAAAGGAAGGGAGAAGAAATGTGTGGGAAATATCAGGAAGGGAGACAGAACATAAAGACTCCTAACTCTGGGAAACGAACTAGGGGTGGTGGAAGGGGAAGAGGGCGGGGGGTGGGGGTGAATGGGTGACGGGCACTGAGGGGGACACTTGACGGGATGAGCACTGGGTATTTTTCTGTATGTTGGTAAATTGAACACCAATAAAAATTAATTTATTAAAAAAAAAAAGCTGGGCTTGTCCTGACCAAATTTGACAAAATGAAACCCGCTCTACATCATAAGCTCTGAAGTAGGAAGGACAGGGAAAATTTTTTTATGTTTGTGCAATTAACATTTTGGAATTGAAACCTTGGTTTATTCTGCTATGAAAGTTATCATGGATCATCCTCAATAGCACATTATTTTTTGAAGGATATCTGATGCATGTTTAAAAGCCAGCATATATTAAGATTTTAGGAGGTCATGGAATCTTTGATAGTCTAAAGCAAGTTTGGATAGGAATATCTGGAAAAAATTCATATACAGAAAAAATATATATATAGTTTGAGTGAAGTCTATCCATTCTGCACTCTGAAGACTCTGAGTCCTAAATAAATAAATCCTCTATTTACTACATGAATAACAAGATTCCATTGTCTCCCATTGTAAATCTTGGGTCACTGTTGGTTTCACATATAATTCCTCTGTATATCTGAACTTGCCCATGCCTCCTACAAATTGAAGAGAAAGATTAAGTAAATTGGGAGTAGTGAAAGGAAGTAATACATGTATTGGACACTTGTATGTGTCCAGCTGTGGTGTAAAGCCCTGACAGAGGGTTTTCTCTTTTTCTTTGTAATGCAAGTACCTGACCTAGGCTTCAATTGCCAGGCATCAACTTCAAAAATAGCTCTCTCTCAAATAAACATATTGTCAGCCATGCACTAGAGAAAGAGCCAGGCCACACCACTCCCTTCAACTCCCAGCTCCTTTGTTTTAGTGATCTTGGTTGGTTTCAATGACTGACCAGTTTAGGCCTTGTTTTTTTTTTCTTTTCCCAAACATTAAATTCCCATTCTTATATTTTAAATTCACCAATGAGAAGTGAGAACAACAAACCCTAGTCCCCACCCTTGACCACAATAAAAGCACAAACTCCGGTATCTCCTCTCATGCTCCCTCTCTCACACCTCTTACCTCACTGTGTGGGCCGATGTGCCATGTATTTCCAGGGATTATAAGTAATTAACCTTTTGCTTTTTCGAAGTTTCCTGATGGTGATAACTGAAAGGTGTCTTACATTCATAATAAGAACCACAAGGGCTGGTCACTGGGTATTGACAGGCTGAGACTAGCACCTACCACCAGTACTCTAAAATATATTTTCCATGGATTACTGCATTTAATTCTCAAAACAATCCTGTGAGGTCAATGAGTCCCATTTCTGTGGTCTGGAAACTGAGGAAAAATGAGGGTAGGTCACTTCCATGATGGAGCCTAGATTCATATCCAGGTTATAAACTCCTGTCTCTATATTGTGCCATGTATTCTTATTTTAAAAATGGCTCATTTACTGGGCACCTGGATAGCTCAGTGGGTTTAGTGTCTGCCTTAGTCTCAGGTCATGATCCCAGGGTCCTGAGATTGAGCCCCATGTCTGGCTTCCTGCTCAGCGGGCAGTCTGCTTCTCCCTCTCCCTCCGCAGCTTCCCCTGCTTATTCACTCTCTCTCTCTGTCAAATAAATAAATAAAATGTTTTTTTAAAAATGGCTCATCCATTATTGCATTTAACTACTGTTCTGGACACCTCCCTTAACTCTCTGGCTTCATTCATCTTCTGTTACTCTTATCTTTGCTCACTTCATGCAAGCCCCATGAGCTTTCTTGCTATACTTTGAGCTAACTTCCTTAAACAAAAATCAGCTATGAAAGCAATTAATAGACTTGGCAGTACTATTGTGAAATATAATTATTTATATGTATAATTAGGAATCTATGCCTTCTTACAAAATGTACTTTGGTTAAAGTTTTATTTAGAGATGATTACCTCAACTAAGATACTTGGCAATACACAAATATTTGTGAAATTAAAGTTTATTAATAATAAACTTTAATAATAAATAATTATAAATTAAAATGACTATGGAACAAATAGTGTTACGCTAGAGGCATAAATATAACCTCATTAAAACATGCTAATATTTTATCCAGTTTGTAGATATTAATTCCAATTCTTTCAAAATTGCCACAGATTTATTTATGTAAATTACAAGCATACAGAGTACAAACATTCTACTCCATTCTACATAACATATTTACTGGCCAAAATGTGTATCTCAAGTTCGAAATATTGGGAAAATGCTGCACTTCTTAAAATACATTTGTGCAAAAAAAAATACATTTGTGCCCTTTTGCTTTTTAAAGTGTATTTTTAATATTTTGATATCCATTTGCTTCTTTGAAAATAAAATCACTTTTAGTCTTCTTGACCTGTGAATATTAGTATATAACTGAAAAGACTTATAAATAACGAAGAATCCATTTGATATGGTAGACATGTTAAGATTGCTCTATGGCTTGTGACTGCAGCAATTATTATAAATCTTTTATTGGTGAATTTTCATCTATGGCTTTCAGCCATGTTCAGACATGTCTTTCTATTCTATACCAGCCAGCTATTTTCCTGCTGTTTGATCTTAGTAACTCAGAAGGACACCATGCTGGCTGGGAAATATCTTTAACATGCAAAAATACCCAGAGAAGCTTATGTGAAAAGTCACATACCACCACCAAGCATTTATTATCCCCTTCTTTCCTCCCCAGATACAACTACAGTGTTGAAGTTGCTGTACATCCTTCTCCATTGATATTTTTATTTTCTCTCATATGTATCTATTCATAAAAATAGAAGTATCATGTCATACTCTTATTTTTCATATCATCATTATGTTTTTAAGATTTGGCCAATGTTAATATATGAAGATCTACTTCATTTATTGATGTCTTAGATAATATAACACAATTATTTATCATTTCCCCTATAAATGTCCATTTATATTGTTTCTAATTTTTCACTATTAAAATCAGTGCAGCAATGAATACCCATGAGAATTTCTAGAAGAACTACTAGTGCTAGTATAGAATGCAAATTTTCAACATTAAGGGATATTGCTAAACTGTCTTCTAATGTGGTTTCACCAATGTATTTTCCCACCAATAGTGTGTGAGAGATTCAAATACCCTACAACCTCTCCAGTAATTGGTACTGCCAATATTAAAAAAAAAAAACAACAGGGGATCCCTGGGTGGCGCAGCGGTTTGGCGCCTGCCTTTGGCCCAGGGCGCGATCCTAGAGACCCGGGATCGAATCCCACGTCGGGCTCCCGGTGCATGGAGCCTGCTTCTCCCTCTGCCTGTGTCTCTGCCTCCCTCTCTCTCTCTCTGTGACTATCATAAATAAATAAAAAAAATTAAAAAAAAATTAAAAAAAAAACCTTATCTGATGGCTGTAGAAGTATATATCCTTGATTTTTTAAAATCTGTATTATCTTGATTACTGGTGAGCTTAAGCATTTTCCTGTTTATTGGCCACTTAATTATTCATGGTTATTAATTGTTTGTTCCTGTTCTTGGTTTTTTATTCTACTCAGTGATTATTTCACCTTTCTCATTGATTTCTGGAGTTACTTATACAGACTGGAACCTAATCTTTTTTTTTTTCTGGTCTTGTTTTGTTTTGTTTGTTGTAATAAGAGACTCAAGTATATATAATGCAACTATCATTTCTTGGTCTGTAGCTGGCCTTTTAACTGTTTGTTTTAATACACAGTACTTTTTAAGTTATTTGGTATTGTCAAATTGATCAGCTTCTTCCTTTTGGTTTTTGCCCTTTTTTGGTGGGATTGTATGGGTATATACACCCATACAAAATTTGTTTAAGTGTTGTTTAAGTGTTGTTAAGTGTTGTTTCCAGATATATGTCTCTAAATCTGTCAGGATTTTATTTCATTTCAAAATGTGAGGTATGAACCTAATTAATTTTTTTGCCCATTTATATTGCAAATTACTTCAATATAATCAGTAATCTATTCTCTCCTCACTGATTTTTTAATACCATTGTATTCATTTGATTTCCCATATCGTCAGTTCCTGGGATCTCTATTCTGTTTTGCAATAAAGGTACAAAAACAAATTAATAACTATCTTATAGGTAGCCCATAGCTATTATTGCCATTTTGAATTTTTTAATATAATGACACTTGTTTCTATACCATAAAAAGATTCTTAAATAATTCTTATACTCAACAAAATTACTACTTCTAAAATCTGTCAATAAATGCTCTTGGATAATTTTACATGTACACTTATATTCTGTAAACAATAATCTTATTACTTAGTTTCTAATTCTCACATGCTCTTTTTTCATTCTAATCCCTATATGCTCCTCTTGTCTTACTGTATAGCTATAATAAATAACCGACAGCATGAATTCTTCAAGAAAAGAGAAGCATATTTACCATCTATGTTTTAAACTGTTACTAGTATATTCAGATTTTCTCTTTTTCCTCTGTTGATATTGGACATTTATATTTTCTTAGAAAAGTGTTCATTTAATCTAAGATAGCACATTATTTAAGTTATTTGGCATAACATGTTCAGAATATTCTCTTATGATTTAAAAATCTTCATTAGATGACAAACTATATCATTTTTATTGCTTATGATGCTGGATGTGTTGATGTGTCCCCTTTTTTATTGACAAATTTGGCCCAAGGCTTGTCTGTCTTAACCTCCTTTTCAAAAAAACATCCTTTGTATTTTGTTAGTAATCTTCATATTGTTTTGTTGCCTATTTTATTAGTTTGTGCTCCTTTTCATATGATTTCCCTCTTTCCATTTCTTTGTGGATTCTCTGCTATTCCTTTTCATTTATTTATTTATTTTTTTATTTATTTATTTATTTATTATTCCTTTTCTAATGCTTATGTTAAACCCTCACTTGTTTATTTTCATGACTTGTTTTCTAATAAGTATATTTATAACTAGAAACCTTCCTTTAAGTGATTACCACATCCCATCAGTTATTATATGTACTGTGTTCAGTGTCATTCAATTATAAATATTGTATGATATCTACTTTACTTTCTTCATTAGCTCATAAATTATTTAGATGCCTACTTTTCAATTTCCAGCTATATGAGAGAGTTTGAGCTATTTTTTATAGTTCATGTCTAATATGTTGAACTCAATTCATGGAATTTAGGGCAAACTTTTTTGGAGGGACCTTGTGCCAGATGATACCAACACATGTTAGTCAAATATTTATGATGTGTTGGGCACTATCCTAAACAGTTCACCATGTTTTAACTTGTTAAATCTCACAAAAGTCCTACGTATTATTATTACTTATAATCTGCAAATGAGGAATCTGTGCCATAGTAAGACAAAGCTTAACCACCTTGCACACCTAGTATGTTGTGGTGCTAAGACTCAAACTTAGTCAAATTCCAGAGTTGCACTTAAAACCTCCAAAACAGACTGGCTTGAAGAAGCACGCTCAAAGAAAACAGATATTCACATTTGTTGAATGTACAATTGGATATATATCTATGAGATCAATTTTGCTAATTGATTTATTCAAATCTTTTATATCCTTTGGCCTAATTAATATATTAATTTCTGAGAGATGTGTTAACATCTCTTATTTAGATTATTATTTTGTTAATCTCATCTCACTGTGCTTTACTTCTTTTCTTTTTTTTTTTTTTTTTTTTTTTAAGATTTTACTTATTTATTCATGAGATACACAGAGAGAGACAGAGGCTGAGACACAGGCAGAGAGAGGAGCAGGCTCCATGCAGGGAACCCGACATGGAACTAGACCCCAGGTCTCCAGGATCATGCCCTGGACTGAAGGTGGCACTAAATGCTGAGCCACCGCACTGCCCATGTGCTTTTACTTCTTAAGTTCATTTCAGTTCATACGTGTCTTACCTTTTGATGAATGTTTTTTTTTTTTTATGAATCTATAGTTCTCTTTACTTCTACTATCACTTTACACTAAATTCTATTTTTGGATATTACTTTACTATACCAGCTTCCATTTTCTTTTTCTTTGAATTTTCCTAGCAAATCACTTTTCATTTTCATACATGTGTACACATGCATACATAATACACAAATGCGTGTATATATTTGTGTAATACACTGCATTTTTACTGGATTTGCATTTTACCCAATCCGAGATTTTCTACATTTTAATGGCTGAGCTGTACTATAACTATTGATATTTTATGTTTCACAGTTCTAAAACTCATTTAAGTCCTTGATCATTTTGAAGTATTTTTTCATATGGTTTAAGCACAGTAGTATTTTCTTAAGGTGGCTACTACCTAGAAAGTTCTCTAAGCATTAATGATCTGACCGAAAAAAAAAAAAAAAGAAAAAGAAGAAGACAGATATGGGGTAACTATACATAATTGTTATCATAGCAATTTTAGGTGATATGAGTTACCAGCTTCCTTGATATTTTGATGTCTCTAAAAAGCATGGAATTATAAAATCTTAGTACAGAGATATTGATTCTTTTACATATTTCCAGGCATATAAAAAATCTTAGTACAGAGATATTGATTCTTTTACATATTTCCAGGCATATAAAAAATCTTAGTACAGAGATATTGATTCTTTTACATATTTCCAGGCATATATGTTTTATGTTTTTCTATGGTCCAGAACGAAAAGAAGCTATCATTACTTCAATTTTGATACAAGATAAAAAGGAAATCTGAAGCACCAGGAACTACAAATACAAAGTTCAGTGAGCTTTAACCCAGTTGAATCACTAATATGATGGGTTCTAAGGAAATAAAAAACTCATTTACATAGGCTGATTTCTTACATTGCCCTGATGCAACCTTCTTCCAAACTCTCACTGCTGTGATTTACAAAAAATGAAGGAAAGTAATAAATTGGACACTTTCTTACCAAAACCACCAGAGGTTTGTTTGAAATTTAGGTATGTTGACTGGAGACTTTTATGAATTTCTGGAAATTGATGTCAATATTTTCAAGTAATAAATCACTGGCAAAGCAGAAAGTATATAAATTCTTTATAATATGGTAAACCCTAGTAAGTAATTCTTCTCTGCATTTCTCTTTATATTGCAGTAAGAATAGAAAAGGGGGGGAAAAAACAGAGATTTAAGGAGTGAAACAAAGGACTAAAGCTTTGGTCAGTGGAGCAAAAACGTAGTAAGAATGCTCACAGAGAAATGGAGTTGTGAAAAGCAGAAGGGAAAGCCAGAGAACAGAGATGGGATAACATGGAAACTAAGGTGAAAGGAGAAGTAAAGACAAGAAGTATCCTGTGTATTAAAATCAAGGTGTTACTACTACTTTAAATTGTTGGGACAGTGTCATTAAAGTTGTAGGGAAAGAAAAAAAAAACTCACCTTCTTTTGGGAGCATGTTAACATTTTTTAAACTGTGCATTATTCTTCTCAGTGGATAAAACATTTAAGGTCAGAACTGTACTAGAATATCCAGATTCCCTGCAGTTGGTTTTCTGCCACTGAAACCTCAAAACTAGATATTCTCAGCAGTGTACTGCATATATTACACAGGTGCATAAAAGATTTATAACTCCTCTTGGTCCACCTCCGGGGAGCATTTCATCATCGAAGAAAATAACTAAACTCATTTGAGCCCCTCTTTAATTTTTAAAATGAAAATCTATATCCATCAGGCATATGTCAGGGTGTTCAGAGAGAGAAAACTAAGATAACTTTTGCAAAATTCTTTTTTTTAACACAAAGTATTCAGATTATAAAAAACTTACATTAATAAAAAGAATTTACCAAGTAATTACCAAGTGCCTAATATTATGCTCTATATTTAAACTCTCTACTACAGTTTAACACACACACACACACACACACAGATGAACATGCACGCACACATGCACACATATACACAGTTTTAGAGAGTTTAAAGAGTTTTTCCTCTTCTGACATGTATTGCTATTGTTTCACCTTTCATAACTTTCACAGAGGAGCACTTCTCAACCTAAATTGTGTCTGCATGGTGCACTTACTTTGGCTTTTTTAAAAAAAGATTTTATTTATTTACTTGAGAGAGAGATAGTGAGAGAGAGAGAGAGAGAGAGAGAAGCATCAGTGGAAGGAAGGGAGCAGGGAGCCCAACACGGAGCTCAATCTCAGGACCCTAGGACTATGATCTGAGCCAAAGGCAGATGCTTACCAACTGAGCCACCCAGGTACCCCTTACTTTGGCTTTTTGATATAAATGACAAGTCAATTCAAAAACAACCTCATTTACTGTACTTTTTATTCCATACATGAGTAACTCTACTAAGCATATTAGTTTCCTTTAAAACAGAGAAACTTACTTTAAATTTTAGCTTAACAAGAGCAAAACTTACTGTAATCACTGAGAGGGAAAACCAGCTGATGCCTATAAACTGTATTATTAGTTATCAGCCAAAGTGTTTTGTATATATTATTTAGTACTCACAGGCCTTAGAAAGTAGTACTATCGTTATCTCCATTTCCCATCTGGGGAAACAGTCAAATATTCAAAGCGTGAAATAATTTTCTCAAAGTTGCAGAGCTAGGATTTGAGTGTAAGAAGTCTAGAGCCAGAGTCCAATGCCCAACCACTGTAATGTACTCTTCAGCCTCTCTAAGACACACATACAGGAGTATAAGCAAAGAACTATCATTAATTCATACTAACTAGATGTAACTGAGGGTGAATATGCCAAACATGTAAATATATCAGTTCCTGACCTCACCTTTTCCAGAGCTGTGTTTTGTCTTTTTTTTTTTTTTTAAGATTTTATTTATTTGAGAGAGAGACAGAGATAGCGACCAAGATAACATAAACAAGGAGGAAAGGGAGAAGCAAGCTCCTTACAGAGCAGGGAAATCAACGTGGGACTCTATCCAAGGACTCTGGGATCATGACCTGAGCGAAGGCAGCTGTCCAACCCACTGAGCCACCCAGATGCCCCTGTGTTTTGTCTTTTTTTTAAAGATTTTATTTATTTATTCATGAGACACACACACAGAGAGAGAGAGAGAGAGAGAGAGAGAGAGAGAGGCATGGACACAGACAGAGGGAGAAGCAGACTCCATGCAGTGAGCCCGACATGGGACTCGATCCTGGGTCTCCAGGATCATACCCTGGGCTGAAGGCAGCACTAAACCACCGAGCCACCTGGGCTGCCCCCACAACCCCGTATTTTGTCTTAAGCAGTAGTCTATATGTCCAGGCTCTCAATATAGCAACCTTTTGACTGAGACATATAAAATACTTCCATGCTCTCAAAAAAGCCAATTGGTTTCACCTATTCCAAATATGTCAAACATTTGCTATCATGACAAATATGTGGAAATTCAAATAGTTTTCAAAACTATATATTTCTACTAAGTCAATATTTCTTTAAAAATGGAATTAATAAACTCTTATTTGAGTATTGATTACTTAATGGGTTATCCCTATTAGGATTATTAGAAAATAAATGAATAAATAAATATAAGTGTAAAATTTTCCCACATACTTTGTTTCTAAGGAAGTATCTCAAAAGCAATGCCCAGAAATCAGTGGCATTTCTATACACTAACAATGAGACTGAAGAAAGAGAAATGAAGGAGTCAATCCCATTTACAATTGCACCCAAAAGCATAATATACCTAGGTATAAACCTAACCAAAGAGGTAAAGGATCTCTACCCTAAAAACTACAGAACACTTCTGAAAGAAATTGAGGAAGACACAAAAAGATGGAAAAATGTGCTCATAGATTGGAAGAATTAATATTGTGAAAATGTCAATGCTACCCAGGGTAATTTACACATTTACACATTTAATGCAATCCCTATCAAAATACCATGGGCTTTCTTCAGAGAGTTGGAACAAATCATCTTAAGATTTGTGTGGAATCAGAAAAGACCCCGAATAGCCAGGGGAATATTAAACAAGAAAACCATAGCTGGGGGCGTCACAATGCCAGATTTCAGATTGTACTACAAAGCTGTGATCATCAAGACAGTGTGGTACTGGCACAAAAACAGACACATAAATCAATGGAACAGAAAAGAGAATCCAGAAGTGGACCCTCAATTCTATGGTCAACTAATATTTGAAAAAGCAGGAAAGACTATCCACTGGGAAAAGGACAGTCTCTTCAATAAATGGTGCTGGGAAAATTGGACAGCCACATGCAGAAGAAGGAAACTAGACCACTCTCTTACAGCATACACAAAGATAAAATCAAAATGGATGAAAGATCTAAATGTGAGACAAGAATCCATCAAAATCCTAGAGGAGAACACAGACAACACCCTTTTTGAGCTTGGCCACAGCAACTTTTTGCAAGATACATCCATGAAGGCAAGGGAAACAAAAGCCAAAATGAACTATTGGGACTTCATCAAGATAAAAAGCTTCTGCACAGCAAAAGAAACAGTCAACAAAACTAAAAGGCAACCTACAGAATGGGAGAAGATATTTGCAAATGACATATCAGATAACGGGCTATTATCCAAGATCTATAAAGAACTTATTAAACTCAACACCAAAGAAACAAACAATCCAATCATGAAATGGGCAAAAGACATGAACAGAAGTTTCACAGAGGAAGACATAGACATGGCCAACATGCACATGAGAAAATGCTCCACATCGCTGGCCATCAGGGAAATACAAATCAAAACCAAAATGAGATACCACTTTACACCAGTGAGAATGGGGAAAATTAACAAGGCAGGAAACCACAAATGTTGGAGAGGATGTGGAGAAAAGGGAACCCTCTTACACTGTTGGTGGGAATGTGAACTGGTACAGCCACTCTGGAAAACTGTGTGGAGGTTCCTCAAAGAGTTAAAAATAGATCTGCTCTATGACCCAGCAATTGCACTGTTGGGGATTTACCCCAAAGTTACAGATGCAGTGAAACACCAGAACATTTGCACCCCAATATTTATGGCAGCAATGTCCACAATAGCCAAACTGTAGAAGGAGACTCAGTGTCCACTGAAAGATGAATGGATAAAGAAGATGTGGTCTCTGTATATATTACTCAGCCATTAGAAACAACAAATACCCACCATTTGCTTCGACGTGGATGGAACTTAAGGGTATTATGCTGCGTGAAATAAGTCAATCGGAAAAGGACAAATATTATATGGTCTCATTCATTTGGGGAATATAAAAAATAGAGAAAGGGAATAAAGGGAAAAGGAGAGAAAATGAGTGAAAATATCAGCAAGGGTGACAAAACATGAGAGACACCTAACTCTGGGAAGCGACCACGGGGTAGTTGAAAGGCAGGTGGGCAGGGGGTTGGAGTGACTGAGTGACGGGCACTGAGGGGGGCACTTGGCGGGATGAGCACTGGGTGTTATGCTATATGTTGGCAAACTGAATTCCAATAAAAAAAATATATATATAAATATATAAAATAAAAGAAAGAAATTATTGATCAAGGAAAAAAAGGAAGTATCAGTCACCTTCATTCCTTAAATGTTATTTGTATTGTTAATTCTCATGTTTCTAAAGCTCTGATCTCTTCTCTGAGTTTCATCTCTGCCACATAGAATTCTTTATCTGAATACCCAGCATGCTTTCAAAATCAACATGTCACCATTCTTGAAGCTTCTAAACCCATCTATATTGAATATATTTCAGTGCTCGTAGAGGAGTGCATGACTCAGGGTGAAATAAAACTTTTTGAATGGTACATTTTCTGACAAAAATTCAGATGTGACTTATATTACTTATCAAATCTTAACCCCAATCATCAAAATTAGAAATCACCCAATCCACCTGCTTCATTTTACTGCTAAAGAGACTCAGACTCTTAGAAAAATGTGACTTGTCCAAGGTTATCCTGAGTTGTGGCCAAGCCACAACTAGAATCTTGAATCCTGATTTTTTTGTGTAATTGCTGTTATTTTTATACTGAGCATACTATGAGCCAGCCACCATAGGGAGTGCTTTATTTGTATTATCTCATTTAATCCTCAAAACAACCTTGTAGGGTAAGCATTATCCCACAAATGAGGGAAGTGAAGCTCAGGGTGGTAAATCCATTCTAGGTTTATGGACTGACAGCATCAGAATCCCAACACATGCCTTTTTCTCTTTAAATTCCCTGATTTCAGTCAGCTTTTCTAGAGCAATGCTCTTTCTGTGTCACTCACTTTTCCTCCTATGAATGAAAATTGTATAAACATAGAAGTACATTTGACCATTTTAACCATTTAACACTTCCTGTATTTTTCACAATAGAATGAACATATAAAATGTGTTAACAATCACATATTTTGCACAACTGCTTTGAATCCTTAAATAGTTTCAACTTGTAAGATATGTCTACAAATCATAAGATAGCCATGCATTTTATTATGTTTGTATTCTATTTGTCAGTAATTGGATACCACGTATTGGATTCTATTAAACTGTTTATTAAGTTGTCCAGTGCTTCTTTTCCTGAATCACCACAGATATTATCACTATAAATCAGCACCTTTCAAATTTCATTTCATGATTACTCAAGATATATTAAAATATTTTAGTGGGTGTCAAAAAAAATCTCAAAAATATTTTCCATTTGTTTCACTTATATTTTGGAAATCTGCATGTTTTATATGTTAGCTTAAATTTGGGAAGGGTTAGGAAGAGATATAAAGTAAGTTTTAAAATGGAATATTATTATAACTATAAGTAACCATAGAGGAAAAAACAAACAGGGGAAATTATTAAAGAGTAAGAATACTAGTAAATTTAAATAGGTAGTAAGCAATATGAACTTCCTCACCTGCATAAAATCAAAGAATTTGAGATATCCACAAAGGCAGCTAGGTAAACCTCTCTACCTCCTCTAGGTTGATGTAGTCCTAATATTGGAATGCTTGCCCAAGAGCAGACCATTTAAGCAGTGACTATAGCTATGAACAAGCAATTATATGTTTTTCATCATGGCCAAAATGCATCATGTGGGCCATCTACACAATCAATTGTTCAGCAATCCAATTTGTGTCAATAAGACAACATTAATAAAGAATTAGGTAAACTATTGTCTGGTTATATCATGCATAATAAACCACCAACTATTTCTCAAAAATGTCCTCTCCATTCTTCCTCTGTGGATATCACCCTAGGTCAGACAACATCATCTCTCATTTCAATAATTGTATTAAGCTTTTAATGGGTCTCCCTATCTCCAATCTCTTCAATCCCACATTACACTTTAATGACTTTTCATCATCTTGAGATTAACTAGAAACTCCTTTTTGTGCTTGGCCATTGTCTCCATCTCCAGCTACAACTGGCCACTCTCTACAGGGTAGAGACTGTCTTATTCATTTTTATGTCCCAGTATCTAGCTGAGGGCCTGGAACATATAGAATACTCAATTGACTGTTGAGATGGCGAATAAATGAAATAGATTAGTATTTCCCCATTGTGCCTGATCTTAAGAATCACTTGGGTCCTAATTTAAAAAGGGATCCCTAAACTAATCCCTTAAGGATTCATATCGACCAATTTGTAATGGGACAAAAGATTTTGAATGTTTATCAAGCATTCCAACTAATTTTCATGAGGATGAATGAGGAAATGGGAAAATTACTATAGTCATTTAATCATGAGAATTAAGAACATCTGTCCTTTTTAAAAAGATTTTATTAATTTATGCATGAGAGACAGAGACAGAGAGAGAGAGAGAGAGAGAGAGAAGCAGAGACACAGGCAGAGGGGAGAAGCAGGCTCCCTGCTGGGAGCCTGATGTGGGACTCAATCCCAGGACTCCAGGATCATGTCTTGAACCAAAGGCAGACACTCAACTGCTGAGCCACTCAGGCATCCCTTGAATATGTGTATCTTTCACAAAATGGCTGTCTTTGGTTTGCCTCTCTTTGAAATATCCATGGGGACACACTTCCCCTTTTACCTGGTACCTAAATGTGTTGTGCAAATTAAAAAAAAAAAAAGTTTTTCATCATACAAAAATAAGAGCATGAGAATAATCTATCCTTAGTTCAGAATATAAACTCAGCAAGAGGCTTGGTTATATTTCAATATTGTTTGTATTCTTTCAGCCAAAGTTTTAGATATGGCCTAAAAATGTCATGACTCAGGGTAGTTATTTGTAGAATTGCTTTAAATTTTTATCTAAACCACTGTAATTTCATACCTGGCATTGAAGCTATCTAGTTTGCCTGCATGAACTCCACTTACCTGATGATTATGCAGTATTCGCTGAAACTTAGTGTGTAATATTTTATTCTTTAACTCACAAACTTGTTCAAAGAAAAGACTTTGCTCCATAATGCCACCTACCAATATACCTCACTCCTTAATCCTTGCAGTAATATTTTCATCTCTACCACTCAATGGAAACTTTCTTTTTGAAGATCACTAATGATTTCTGAATTGCCAAATCTAACAAAATTTAGCAGTACCAGTTGGCTTCTGGACTAAAAGTGCAAAGCACGCCTTTCCTCCACACTCATTCATTGTTGGCTTCCTGCTTTTTCCAACCCTGCTACTTTTGGGTCTCCTTTGTTAATTTTTTTTTTTAATTTCCTTCCTTCCTTCCTTCCTTGCTTGCTTCTCCTGCTTCTAAATATGTTTGATTCCATTTTGGAATCTAAACTTGTTCGTCTGGCAGTTCTTCCAAATTTGGCAAGCTGTTTGGGTCTTATCACACAATACTCCTCTCCATATATCCTATAGTCTAGACCAGCACTAGTCACATGTGGCATTTAAATTAATAAAAATTAAAAGAACTTAAACATTCAATTCCTCAGTCTCATGATCCACATGTCATATGCTCAATAGTCACATGTAACTAGTAGCTACCATATCGTACAACACATTTATAGAACATTTCCATCGCAAGAAAAGGTCTGTGGGGCAGTGCTAATCTAGACAACTGGACTATTCATCTTTCTCATCTCTGAGTTTTAGCGCATTCACTCCCTTTATCTGGAATGCTGCCACCAACCCTATTTCTTCCTATTGAAATATGACCTCTTTTTGAAGATTCGCCCTAAATAATTGCCTAACTCCAAAATCTTTACTAATCACTCCAGCTTAAGTTCTACTATGAACTCCCAAAGTCTTTGTGCCACTCTTACCCATGCTGCTTTGTTCTGTCATTATTGGTCTGAATGTCTGCTCCCCTGATTAAAGATCAAAGCACCTGAAGAGTCGATATTTGCCAATTGTCACTGAGTACTTTCTGTGTGCTAAACTAAGTCTTGGTATTTCTCAGATCCTTACAACTCCCCTGTGAAATATATAGTGTTTCACCATATTAATGTTAAGGAAATAGATTTAAGATGATGAAGTGATTGGCCAAATGAAAGTTTGAGATGGGAAGTAATTGTCCAGGGTCACGGAGTGGTGAGCCCAGAATCACTCTAGGTCAGTCTAACTTCAAAATCCATATCCTTAATCATTGGGACACACTGCTTTCTCTATCTCACTCACCATATCAATGCCCACTCTATATGCCCAATACTAGGCATAGCTCCATTGGTGAATGAGTGAATAAATGAATAAATACCTCAAATGTATAAGGTAATTTATAGTTCATAAAATTTGTTGACAGCCATAATTCATTTCCAAATGATTTCCCCCAATAGCTCTAAGGCTGTTGTACAGGAAACATTGTCTCCATTTCACAGAGGCTGAGAGAGTTCAGAAGCCTCCTAAAGTTTACATTGCTATTTAGTGACAGGAACAAGACTTCAGGCTAGGTCTTCTACTTCCAAGTTCTATCAGTCTTTCCTTTCAAACCCCTGAAGGTTCAAAACTCATCAATACACCAAAGATTCAAAGTGTCATATATCAGCATACTATTTTCTTTTGTCTTTTTTTATTCTTTAAAAAACATGATAATGAAGCTTAATTGTTTATGTCTGTGGGATGGGGCAAGGCAGTGTAGTTAAGTTTTCAGTGTTGGTTAAATAGCCACATATTTAGATCTTTATCATTTTGTTTTTGCCCTAACCCCATTAAAATAACTTGCTTGTATTAAACAAAAATTCTGGGAATGTTAATTAGCAATTTAGCTTTGAATATGCATGATTATTTTAAGTCTGCTAATAATATGCATAGGTCTTATCTGTAATTGTATCTGTCAAGTTCTCCCTCCCCCCCTCAGGAAAACCATTTAAAACACATTTGGGAAATGTTTGAAAAAAAATAATTCTATTACTCTTACTTTCCAGAATTTTCTTAAATGTTTTATGACTATAATTATTTTTTCCTTCTCCAGGCAGAGCAATATATCACAACATACATTATCATATTTGTTGACAAAATACAACATTCAAGGAATTAATTTTATACCAGCTAAATAACAGAAGAAAAAGTTATACTGTATTATCTTCTTTATTTTATTAATTTTATCATATACTTAAACAGTTTTGTATTTTGTCTTGTATTTGTAATTACACTTCAAAGTATCGTATTTCCATTTATTTATTAATTCATCCATCTTGGAGCCTTATGTATTTGTGTGTGTATATATAGTTAGTTAGTTAGTTAGTTAGGAGTAAGATATAGAAGGATTAAATTCATCTATTTTGCGTAGCTTTTCCCTGTGATGTTGCAGATTCTTCACAAAAATTATCTTATATAACCCAAAAAGGAGTGTAAAAAATAATTTGCCCAAGAAAACCCTGCCAGAAAATGGCAAAGTTCAGTCTGAACCCAGGCAGCCTGATTTCCAAACTCTATAAATTTTTCAGTATAAGTGACCAATGATTAAATGGATGAATATTAAATAAAAGGCCACTTGAGTAAAAGATAAATGTGCCTGATAGCCAATTATTAAAAATTTTTATTACATAAATAAATAAATAAATAAATAAATAGCTAGAGCACAATACACATCAGCTCATTTGCCTCCCCACCAAAAGAGAACATTTCCAAATAAACATTCAGAAGAAATATAAGATTAGGAAAACATTTCAGCAATGATGGGGCTTTTATAAGATTACTCTTCCTAAGTTCAATAGTCTTAATGCATAAGCAATTTGCTTGAAGCCTATAATGCCCTTGGATTTCAAGTTGAGGAATTGAATCATCTGGAAACAGAAAATTAAGTATCTAAAATATTGTTAACTAAATAGATTGAACCTTTTAGAACTTTAAGTGCTTCCATACCAAGTCCAAGAGATAGAAAGAGGAATGATGTTCTCTACAACCAAATATTGCCTTAATTCCAAATTTAACTTCTGCAATTTGATCTAATGTTAAATCAAGGCAAATGGGCCCTCCACATGTGAAGAGCTTACACCAACTTAAAGCAAATGCATCACATGGGCAAGAATGCAAACTGAAATGGTAGTGAAATTTCTTTTGCTATATTTCATTCCTGTTTCCCATACCTACAGCCACAATGCAAACCTTTCTCCAGTCACTTTACCACTGACTTATTTTAAAAGCTTTGTAACTCTTCTCCTTGCCATCAACTTTTCTTCCCACTTCCACTCTGCCTGTAAATGGATGCTAGAAACATCTTCCCCAAAGACAGCTTTTATCACAAGTTCAAAACCTATCACAATACTCTAAAGCTTGGTATATACAGACTCTTAAAGTCTTTTCCCTCTCACCATTCTAGTCTCTCATGTCCCCTTGAGGCAGATTCTACATTAGTTTTAAAAAAAAATCAACTTTTTTGTCTGTGCCTTTTGGTGGTGATCCTACTTTAGAGCTTCTAAACCTGCTTTATAAATTATCCCAGTGATCCCAATTTAGAGCTTCTATACCCGCTTCATAAATTATCTTTGACATATTTTCATCTGGGTATACTAACAGTTTCTGTATTAGTCAGGGTCCCAGAAGGAAACAGAACTCATCCCAGATGGTTCAAATGAAGAGATTTTAATGAAGGAGTTATTTACCAAATTGTAGACAGTTAAGGAACAAAATGGTGAAACATCCAGAGACTAGCAATAGTGCGAAGACAATATTACTGATAGGGATGAGAGATGAGAAAGAGGGTTGCTTTTCCCCCCAAAAGCCCAGTTAAAGCAGGAGTCATAAAGGAAGGCAGTGTGGAGGGAACAATAGCCTAAAAGGACACCACCACAGAGCCAGGGCACAGGATCAAAGCAGGATGTAGAGAGGAAATATGCCACCTCTTTCACCTCTCACCCTCCAATATCCTTCTAGTACCTTCCATTAGCCAAGTACACGATGAAGAGAAGAGAAGGGAAGAGAGTCTTGGTCATGCAGTCTTCAAAGGTCAGCTTCCCAGGGATCAGGGAGGACACAGAAAGGTGGAGAATGAGTGGGAGCATGGCAAGTGGAGAACTTGTATGGTCCCCAGCTAAACTGTAGCCTTTTGGAGGGCAGTAATTGCTGAGATCACTGGCATTCAGAGTGAGACAACAGCAAAAAAACCTCACTGAAATTGCAGCTATGTGTTGTTTTGAGCAATTTCATTTATTTAGAGGTTCAGCTTCCTTATCTTTAATATAATAATAATGCTCTATTTATAGAATTATTCTGAATATTAAAATAAAAATGTAGGGCAGCTCAGTAAGTTAAGAATCTGCTTCCAGCTCAGGTCATGATCCTGGGGTCCTGGGATCAAGTCCCACATTGGGTTCCATGCTCTGTGGGAAGTCTGCTTCTCCCTCTTCCTTTGCCTGCCACTCCCCTTGTTTGTGCTCTCTCTCTCTCTCTCTCAAAATAAATAAATAAATAAAATCTTAAAAAATATATAAAAATAAGAATGTGTATAAAATACCTCACAAAATAAGCAATAACTAAGTGGTAACTACTACTGTTACTGACTAAATGAAAATTAGTATAATAAAACTGACTCATCAAACCTCTTATAATAAAAGAATGGACTATCAAAGATAAGAATCAATGCATGTTAGTGGTCACCTTTGTAGCTCACCTCCACCCTGCATCCCCTTGCCTTAAAAAATATGGCACGACATCTTAGGAACTTGGCAGGCAGACTATTTTATTTTACACTAGTGATTTGGATGCCATTTCTCTTCCTCCACTCAGTAACAGACGGTGCCCTGGACAGCAGTGACATCTGCAGCCCCAAGGGAGAAGGGTCAGCACAAATTTTAATTTTGCTTTTGGTTTGGGGCTTTATGTACACAAACAGAGTTTTTTTTTTCTTCCCTGTCAGTTTGCATCTAGCTTTGTATCTGACATTTTTAATGCTTTATGTATTTGGATTAACCCAGAAATTTATAGCTCCAGGTTTTTGCTTATTTTGCTTTATGTTTCTAAATTCAACCTCCTTGATTAAAAAAAAAGGCAAAAGACAATGTGGAAAAGCATTCTGGCTGTCATTTCTATATCACTAAGCATGTTAGAAAGAGGGCATTCTGATTTTTGAGTTTCTTCTCATTACAAATTGTTAACATTTGAAAATTTTAAATAATAAGAAACAACAGTACTAGGGATACCCTATAAAAATCTGGTCAATTTGACTCTGCTAGAGAGGAGTCAAGGTGAGAGAAGAACATTTATAAAGATTGTAGGTATGTTCACTGGAAAGGAATGAGATTCTACACTGATTTCTGCTATGAGAAGTATAAACAAACCAACAAACAATAAATAAGAGAAGTAAAGAGAGCAGGAGAGAGAGGAAAGGAGAAAGAAAGAAGGAAATTGAGAAAGGAAGGAAGGAAAGAGAGAGAGAAAGAAAGAAAGAAGCAGAAAAAAGAAAGAAAAAGGCTTTATTCTTAGAAGGTCAAGCGTCTGTACTGAGAACAGTTTGATCCTCCTGAGTTCAATTTTCAGGAGAATTTCTGCAATAGGAGCCTTTCCTGATGTTTGAATGTTGTGGCTACATTTGGGACTATAAAAATTTCCTACTCTGGCATCCCACAGAGAAAAAACATCTATCCCTAAGAATATAAAATAGAATCCTCATTACTGAGACACTAACCTCAGTGGTATTTGTAGCTTCCCTGTGCCCTGGGGCAGCCTTCAAAGGTCAGGGAGAACACTAAAGCCTATATCCGTAGGATAATTAGATCAAAACAGACCTGAAGGCTGGCCTCAGGTAGCTATTTCTAATGGGAATCAGTCACAGGATAAAAAAAAAAAAAAAAAAACTACAGTTCATGCCCAAATGTTCTCCTTGGTCAAGGAGGGACTGGCTAGATAGAATCAATCAGGATTCAGGGGTCATTTCTGATTGGCCTGAATCTAAAACACCACAACAAAACTCAAGAAGCTTCACAGACAAATAATTACATAGCTAATTTAGGTGTTTGGGTTAGATAGATGATTCACAGTCCCCTTCATCTTCTTAGACTTGATTATTCTAAACTAGATCAACGTTCTGAATTTACAATAGACTATTGAGACTTACTTCAACTGTGCAATGGGTAGAAGAAAATAAAACAAACTGGGCCTTCTTTAGTTTTGATGCCAGAAAGACAAATAGAATGGTGTGCCTAAATCATTCAAACTAGTAGATCACATTAACAGAAATTCACTGTAAGATAAGGAGATAGATGGGATTTCTGGTGCTAGTTCCTTTTTCTGGCCCTTAAACAAGATACTTATTTCAATCCATTACAGTTTTCTAATCTGTAAAAAAAAAAAAAAAGGATACTGGGTAAATAATCTTTAATATTTCTTCCATCTCTACAAAAAAGTTGTTTTATATACCAAGAAGGATAATTGCAGACCTATATTCTGATGAGACTGCATTTCAAGTGGATCTGCAGCAGCCAAATGAGTACACAAAAACTAACACCAGATAAAAGAAGGACTCAGCCAGAATCACGCCAAATTGAAGAGGCCAAGTCACAGACACAAAAGAAATCCTTTAACCAAAAATAGCTCATGCCTGAAGTTATATTGTTGATGTATTCCACATATATTTGTTGGCTATGTACCCAAAGAGTTGGTTTAGAGATATATGGTAGATAGATAGATAATGAATAGAGATAGAAAAATAACAGACATTTTCAACCATATTTTCTAAAAAGAAAACCAACTGTACAAAAATACATGTATCTAATGAAAACATAAAAATAATAGTAGAGACAATACAGTTTAGTAAGAAAGGATCAAGGGTGAAAAATAGTACTCAAACATATGCCAAAAGATCCTACACAGTAAAAAAAATAAGCTGTGGTTTTTACTTTTAGCTCTCTAGAATTTAAATATCATTATCCTCATGAGCACTAGTTAACAATATAATAGAAATCATTTACTAGCACTATATATTAAGAACAAAATACACACACAAAAACTGTATTTGAATTGACTTAGTCAAGGCACCTGGGTGGCTCAGTTGCTTGAGCATCTGCCTTCCACACGTCATGATCTCAGGGTCCTGGGGTGGAGCCCTTATTGGGCTTCCTGCTCAGCAGGGACCCTGTTTCTCCCTCTCCCTCTGCCCCTCCCCTTGCTCATGCTCTCTCTTACTCTTTCTCAAATAAATAAATAAAATCTTTTTAAAAATTTGACTTAGTCATAGGAATATTTCCTTATAAGATGGAGACCTGGGAACACTTTGCACAACCAAACACTGAATGTCACCCACCAGTAGATTAAATAAAGAAAATTAAAGAAAAAAAATGAACACCTGGATTAATTGCATAAACCTTGGTCAAAGATAGAAGTAATACATAAGAATTTCATAAATAAATAACATGTAAGCAACCTAAATACTTTTTAAACAACTAGATACCAGCTAAATAAACCTTTCACTTCTTTTCTTTGTCTTTCTTCATCCTTATTCTCTCACCTTAAGTAAAGGAAAATGAAGCACGTTATTTGCTAGGGGGTTTATGCACATATTGAGTCATAGCCCAATCTCGCAACTTTAAAGTTCATGTAGCAACTAAAATTACTTAGGAGAAAAAAAAGGAGATCATGTTCCATTGCGGAGAATTGTCTTTCATTATAGTGTAAACCTAATAAATGCATTACCTACCATAGAAGTATTTTTAGGGTAATAAATTCAACAAATTTATCTGGTGTCTTCTAAGTGGCAGGCATAGTAGACATGAAGATAAGCAACAAGGACATGCTCCTTATCCTCATAGATTTTATCATTTAACAGGAAATCAAACAATCCCATAAATAAAGTTATAAATAAGTAATTATGTAAAAGTGAGTATAGGTCTCTATAAGCATATAGCAAGGAGTTCTGACCTAGTCAGACAGGTAAGACAAGTTGCAGGCTTTGTATTCTGTACCTGGAGTCTCACTCATCAACAAATAGGTGAGAAAAGTATTTCCAAGAACAGAATGCCTTTCTGATACTTCAAAGTCCTGTCCTCTGGGCAGCCACTGACTCTCACCTCTATATCCAAAGCTGACTCTTGCTTTTCAACTGGCCTTCCTGAGTGAGAACTCAGGATGATGAGCCTCCCTGATGATGAGCTCAGAGATGAACCAACACTTTAGCACAAACCTCATATTATCCAACACCTTCCTTATCCATTAGTGATGGTTATGGACCATGATTGGGTTTGCAGGGACCCCAATCAGACTCATTGCCCCTTCCTGGCATATTCCTACAGTGACATACTATGTAGTTTAAAAGCCTAGTGAAGAATTAGATAAACTCAGAATTTTCTAGAGTTGAGGAGCACACACACATCCAACCACAAAGTCCTAACTTCTTAAAATAGAAGTTCTGAACAAGAGGCAACCATCAACATGGAATGGAGTACAAAATCAATCCAAGATTACCCTCCCATCCCACCCTGCTCTTTCCTGTCCTCTGTACCCTTAGAATAGCCAGAAGAGTACCCACTCCTGTCTTAATTAGCACCTAAATGTCTTTGAATGATCTGGGAGATAGAGAGCAGGAAAAAGAGCCCAGGGGAATCTGGGGTATAGCAGGAAATCATGGGATATTTAAGGATAGGGAACAGAGAATGAATTTAGCCTTAATAGAGAAATTAGGTATAAGGGGTATAAATGTGTCTGGAATTTTGCTGCTCTGTTTTCTTCATCTGTTGGTTTAAGTACTTAACTCGTTGATCTCAAGATGGGTTATGGGTATGACAAGGGTATATGCAATTCTTGTCAATAATGTGGGGAAGCTCAGATTTAATTTTGCAGTTTATATTAATATGCAGAATGTCCCTATCATGAATGTCTCTGTTACAACATCTGCTGTGGTTTGATGATAGAGACCTTGTTAGCCAACTTAAATAAAGTAAAACATCATTGTATCTGCAGAGGGTTACCTGGGTTAATTGTGATTATAAAGAATAGGATGAAAATTTTACCATTTACATTTTACCACCCCATACTATTTATAAGGCACTTGAAGAGAAATGATATTGTGACAATGATATTGTGTGCCACAAAGGATAAGAAAATACAGTTTCCTGCCCATCAGAAGCTTACATTTCCTAAGGAAAAAAACAAACTTGCCCTTGGATTCAGATAAGAACCTTTGTTATTATATAAATTGGGTTTCCTCATTTTATTTCAGAAAAGTTACATTTGAAGGTAGAGGATAGCTAGAAATGCCCATCCATTCCTATGCCACTCTTGCTCCCTGAAGGTTTAAAACCATTCTTGAATTAGTGAATGTATTCAAAAATTAAAAATTAAAGCATATTTGTTTATGAAATCATCTAAGACTAACTTCTCTAAACTCTCTGTTCTCCTTTTTTTATCCATAGTATAAACAGATTTCATTAATTTCTGAGCAGGCCACACGAATTCATTAATGCCTATAGATTAAAGGCATGGTAACATAAATGAAAAGTCACTGAATACATATTTTTCTTAAAAATTTCATAGTTAATTTATCTTACAGAGTCAAAATTTTGTTATCCAAAATATATATGTATGGAGACTTTCTTGAGTAATACTCCCATTCCTAAATTACTATAGTTCATACGTAGCCAACTTCCTAGGTAATAAAATATATAAAATGTGAAGTTAAACTTTGATGTTTGCCTCGTGTTTATTCTGAGTGGCAATGAATGAGTGTCCTAGAACAGCACAGAAAAGGGCCAAAAGAAAGGTAGGCTATATTTTGGAAGGATAGAAAAGCATTATTCTGGAAATGAGTCTCATCAAGTTGGACTCATTCAAGAGATTTATATGCTAAGAGCCTGGTGATCGGATTAAATGTGCCCCTTCTGGGTTTCTTGAAAAAGAAGCTTTCAATGTGGACCCTAAATGAGGATGAGATATACCTGAAAATCAAACCAAGAGAAACTACTTTTTCAAGAAAAAAGTCAACTGGAGATAGATTCTTAAGACTGAGAAAGTAAAACCTGTAGCCAATTTATAATATTCCAAAAGGACAGACTGAATAATGAGATTATTTGTAGTTTCTGAATGCTTACAGTGTTTGCCTAAATATTTCCTTAAAATAAACCTACTCTTGAATTACATTTGCCATGTGAAAGATAGTACTAAGCTACCCAGAGAATCATCAAGGGACAAAGTTCCCTGGCCACAGGGCTGTGGTCTTTGAGGAACACTGAGCTCTTGTGTGGTTAGAAAGTCATCAGTAACAGAATACCCTATGTGTGTCTGTCTTTGAGAGGGAGAGGAGGGGCTGGTCATGAGAAATTGTGTTGAGTTTGCTCCTCTTTTGGCAAATCATAGTCACTAATTATTTATATCAAAAGTATTATCATCTTCATAATCCTCATCTCTAATGATAACCTGAGTCTCTTATTCACACTCTTCCCAACTCAGTCTATACTTACCCCAAATACACACCAAAATTATTAAGAGCTGGAGAACAAATTGTTTGCCCATCCCCATAATCATCTGTCCTGAAAGGTCATTTAAACATTTAATCAAACCCGAGGCCTTTGGGGGAAGAATGTGAGTCATGCAGCCAGCACAGCAGTCTGTAGTTGGTTTTTGTGTCAGTCTCAGTGATGATGTAGACTGACCCCACGAAAAATCAGTAACGGGGACATTTTCTCTCAGTAGTCAGGGAGAAAAAAACTAAACCATTTTCTGGACTGCAGTGAATTAAACCTTCATACCAATTAATAAAAATCCTCTGGGAAATATCCAGCCAGAATTCCCAGAATGCTGGCCATGTATTGAAATGTAAACTAATGCTCCTGAAAAAGAGGGGGTAGGTGGGCATCCTAAACTAATATGAATTGTTTTTCTGCTCCTGTGAATCAGCTACACCACCAACCCTTGCATTAGGTACAAATACACAAAAGAATGCTTTTGTTTCATAAAAGTAGCTCAGACAAATGACACTCCTCAGGGTGCCGAACCCAAAGCTGGCAACCAGCCCTTCTCTGCACTCTGGTCTGTTGGTACCTTTCACTTTCACAGCTATCAGCCTGCTTCAGACCTCCACTCTCACTCTGACTAGGGACAAAGAGAAGATCACGATGGAAATCCTTCTGTGTGCTGCTAATAAGCCTATTTAGAGTCAATGAGAAAGCCTCATTTTGCACCAATAAAAGCCTTCACGAGTTCTACTGAATCAGTAAAACTGAAGTGTTTCTGTGCACTCCCTGTCCTCATTTTACATCAGTCTGAGAGGTGAAGCTCAGCAAAACGTTGGATAAAATGACCTCTACGTTTCCTTCCCTCTCTAATGTCCCTTGATTTTCTGTTGGTAGTGGGATTTGAATTTTATTTAAATTATCATGTATTCTGATGGATTCCTAAACTTTTCTTCAGTTTGAGATAATCTGACTGTGGTCTGCTGAATCAGCACATTTGGAATCCTGGATGTCTCTTGGCAAAGAACTGAATATTGCTCCTATCTAACTGCTTAGCTAACGTTGTCTATATTCTTTCTGAAAAAGATCTGGGTAAGAGACAGATGTAGAGCATATTCTCACTTCCCACAGCAAGGCTAGGGAAAGCTTTGGTGTTTCATGAGCCATGAACAAAAGGGAAATTCAAACCTGCATTTTAATGTCCTCAATAAAAGATATTAATCATTTTCCCAAATGAAAATCTACATTTCTAACCATTATTCATGGTGATGTAAGCAAATGAACCCATAGCTAAAAGGTTCTATATGGGTCAGTGGTTTAATGGAAAGTAATACAAAGATGAAATGATATCATTGTTGGTTAGACTACTACCTCCCTTCCTAGCAAATGCTCAAGTCATCTCACCATTAGGATGTAGTGGACAGCTTCGTAAATAAACAAATTTTCTAAAAACAATACAAGTTCTACATGTAAGCTCAATATTTTAGCTAAAGAGCATTTTGGTAACATAAGAAAGAACCAGAGCAATAGGAATGGACTTTGTTTCTAATCCACTGATTAGAACCACGACTGGAGACAGGAAAACTCCCATCTAGAGACAGGAAAAATTAGCATGTTAGCAATAATTTCTAGAGGTTAAATTACAGGTCCAAGATCACACAGCTAAGGTGTAACATTTGAGTATCTACCAATGAAGCTGAGAATTCTACTATACACAGAAAACATAATAGAAACATCTACTTCTTCTTAGGTCTTATGATTTAGTTGATAAACTTGCTAGCACTTTGAACAGGTTTTCACTTACACTGCAAAGAAAAATGCTTAGCTAAATTACTTTCTGTCTGGGTGGTAAGTAGCATACCACCACCATCTGTAAAATAATATTTTTGTAGATGAGAGGGCATATTGCTTAAAGGAACTGAGAGGTGAATTATTTTGATAAATTAAGGAGCATTCTCATAGTAATATGCTAGTGAAATAATGCTGAAAAGCTGTATATCATTTTAATTTTAATAAATCAAATCACATTTTATAGTCACTGGGAAGTCAGTATTTAAGAAACCTGTGGTGAATCCATTTAATATAAATAATTTGTTTGTATTACAAATATTAACCTCCTGATTTTAGAATTTTAATTTTTTTATGTATTCTTAAAATGAGACACGTTCATGTCATGTTAAATAAATCATTTCACTTATTGATAATACATTACATTTGTCAGGATGCTTTCAGCGGCAAATAATAGAAAATGCAATGCAGAATGGCTTTAAAATGGAGAGGATTTATTATTATCTCATATCACAAAAATGGAAGGGCATTCCAGGGCTAGTTAATTCAGAAGTTCATAGATGTCAGCAATGACTGAGATTCTTTCTATTTTTTTATTGTACTACCATCAACATCATTCTCCTGCTGCAGTCCCAGACACCAACTGCAGACATAACAAAAACCAGAACAAAAAGACTTCCCTCCCCACACTAACTTAAAGGTCCTAGAAAACTTTTCCATCTATCTCCTTGATCAGAACTGTATCACAAGTTACTCTTTCAACCAAACTCTGACAAGCAGGATAGGACCATCGTAACTGCACCAGACCAATCAAAGTTAACTGGGCTACATGGATTATACGTTAAAACAAAATGGTTGCTCTATAGGTCTGTCAGCCTAAACCCCTACTATCTGATGTAGGTGGCTATTTACATTTAAATGTAAACCAAATACAATTAAATAAAATATAAAATTCAATTTTTTAGTTGCACTAGCCACATTTCAAGTGACCAATAGTCACATGTGGCTAGTGGCTACCCCATTGGACAACACAAACAGAGAAAATTGTTTTCATCACAGAAAGATCTACTGGATGGTGCTGGATTACAAGGGAAATTGCTCTTGGAAAAGTAAGCAACAGTACCTGCTGTACTCCCTATGTAGCAGACAATGAGTTTTATATAAGCATACTATCTCCTCTAATCTTGCCCAGTATTATTACCATATCCTAGTCTGCATGCTATGCTAAGGATGGAGAAACTTAATTGGAAGTACCTTGAACTAGCTAACATACCTGCTGGAAGGACATAGTTAAAGTCTTGATTCTAGAACTCTTTCCATTTGCCATCTCTGTTCTGTCTACATGTCAATATCAGAACAACTTTCTCCTCATGGTGAGGAACTTGATAATCTCCCCAGCTTCGTATTTCACAGCACTACCTCCTCTCACCCCCCAAGAGGGACTGATCTTCTTCCTTCAGTTCCAGTTTTAAATAACGCTTGGAGGGACTCTGATGGTCCAACTTGTGTCAAGCACCTGCCTTAAACCAATCAATTATAGCTGCAGAGACACTGGGGAAGGAATTAGGGTTTTAGATCAGAAATATTTCCTTAGGCAGTCCACCCATAGATCCTGAGGACAATTCCCAGAAAAACCAGAATTTCAGAGTTATTTGCTTCAATATATTTCCTGAAAGCTGAGTCCTTTGACCTCTGACACAGGCCTTCTCCAATTTGCTTTCCACATACTTTCTGAGTCACTTTCACCTAGTCTTATTTATAGGCTACTGAGTCCTAACTTTCTCACTACAGCAAGGCCTTTTTTCTCAGCTTCAGATTCACATAATCAACTACTTAGATATCTTTTATGTTGTCCATTTCTCCCCATCCCCAGGGCAGTGTGGCCATCATAACCTGGCCCATCTATCTCGTCTCTGGAGGAATTATTAGAATATCTAACTGGTCTCCCTTCCTCAGTACTATGCCTCACCAGCATTATGCTTACAACCAGAATAATCTTTCTAAAATAGAAATCCAATTATGTCACTGATCTGCTTAAAACCTTTTAGTGGCTATTCATTGCCTTTCAAAACAAACTTTGACTCCCTCATGAGCCCTGTAAAATCTTACTTGATCAGTCCCTAGCCTATCCTTCTCTCTTACTATTTTCCCACCCTATGCTCTACCACAGCCATACTGAACTTGTCAGTTTCTCAAGCCACTATTCTTTCTCTTGTCTGCTGGCCTTTGTGCTTCCCTCTATTTGAAACAACAATCCTTCTGATCACCTCTTCATCTTGTCTGAACTCCACTCATATTCTAGTCTCAACACAAATGACACCATTCTTCTCCTCTATACTACATTAGGTCTCCCTGATATACATTCCCACTCATGAACCACAAGACAAGTCATTGCAGAGACATGACTCAATTATTTATCTTCTCAGTTATACTGTAAGCCCTGTGAGGGCAAAAACCATATCTGTGTTATTCACCAACATGGCCTTGACATCTATTATACAGTGTCTGACAAAAAGCAGACAATAAATAAGCTGAATTGAACTCATTTAACAAATACCTTAAGAAAGCCCTATTTGTGCCAGATGCCATCCTATGCACCAGGAGGCAACAGAGAAAAAACAAAATCCTTGCCTTCACAGAGCCTGTGTTCTTGTGGGGAAAAAAAATCAACGATATACTAATAAACTAATAAACATGATTAAATTGAATAAATAAACATATTTTCAGCTGATATTTTCCATCATGTTTTCCTAATTATCTTTTCATTATTCTGTTACCATAGTGGTAGTAATATGGATATACGATACTTTCCCCCTGCACCCCCCCGCCGATAATATAAATGTAGTTTTTGTAAACACACTATAGAGTCATGACATTTATAATCAGGAAACAAAATTTTCTAATTAGAATCTGAATGATGGATATAAGCCTGTATGTGTTTCTTGAACCATATTCTAATCTCTATATTAGCAATGCAGTCTGGAATTTAAAGACAGATAAACTACCAGAAGAGTTCATTTTATTCTTAAATTATGCTAAAGACCCTTTTAATATAGCCATTTGTATGGAGCTTTTTGTTTCATCAAAAATATGTAAAAATTAATTCCAACAATTAAAATATTTGTCAGCTAAATGTATGCCAAACTAGGCCTCATGCATCATGTCTGAATGATTAGAATGGAGAGCAAGAGGAGTATTTGACCATCAGTTTTGACCAATTAACTAATTTAACAAATATTTAATGTTAAGCATATTCTAAGTCCTTAGGATACTGGCCCTGCCTACTAAGAAGTTACAAACTAATCACTTAATATTTTTATGGTCTTTTTTTTTTTAAGATTTTATTTATTTATTCATGAGAGACACAGAGAGAGGTAGAGACAAAGGCAGAGGGAGAAGTGGGCTCCATGCACAGAGCCCAGTGCAGGACTGGATTCCAGAACTCCAGGATCATGCCCTGAGCTGAAGGCAGACACCCAACCGTTGAGCCACCCAGGCATCCCTATGGTCTTTTTTATAAAACATAAGCTCCTTGAGGAGAGGGAGGGAGAGGTTTAGCATGACACAGTTTTAACAAATGCCACATATAATCAAAAATAAGACTCTCCAGGAACTTTACTCAATAAGCCTTAGTAAACTCTGATCACACCTCATTTTATGCCTTTTTGTCTTAATGTATTCAATTCATTATTCAAATACACAGTTCTTCTTGTTTGGATGTGTTCCTAAAGGTTTACGGTAAATTCAACAATTCATAGTAGCCACAGGAGTCCCTCAAATCCCATGGGTTTAAAGGAATCCCAAAATAAAGCTTCTTATATTTGTTTTGTAATACAAAAAATTAACCCCTTGTATGTGACTGTGTTGTATTCTTTTAGGGGGAGAGATACCAAATTCTCCTAATGTTTAGCCACCTGTATATTCTTTCTTCATTTTCTTGCTTTGTTTTGTTTTAATGAACTGGTACCCTCAATTGAGAAATCACTGAGAAAAAGACAGCTTTTTCTAATGTTTTTCTGTGCTTTTCACCCCTCCCTCATTTTCAATGACCCAAGTATTATTGTAATGTTTCAAATAATTGGTTCTCAGAAGTACTTAACTGTCACCTGATTGTCTGTATTTCTTTTTCCATTTCTTAGTCCTTCAGGGTAATATTCCAGAGATCATGTTCATCCTGATTTTTGTGAGTCCCAACCAATCAAGCTAATGTCAGAGTCCATTGAATGCTTGCAGAAAGGGTTTCCTAGGCTTCTAAATTCATTTTCATTCTGTAGAATGGGTGTTTCTCTGTTTTAAGTTATTCCTGAAAAACCTGAGAGTTTACATACCCTTGAAGTTCACTCTAATTAGAAGGTACTCCTCACACTTCTATTAATTCTAACAGTATTAGTGCTTCCCAGACCAAGAGCGTCAACCTGACCTCCTTAGTAGTCAAGAAGGGCCAAAGAGAGGATACTGGAACTTTGGTAGCCATTGGGGAAGCATTTAGGATACTACGCTGGGGAAAAAATAGTGGAATGTATCTGTATAACTCAGACCCTTGCTGGGAAAGGCCTCTGGGCAGGAAAGGATTGAGGAAAGAACCAAGTACAAATAGATTTCAGTCCTACCATCACCTTGGATAGCTGTAGGGCTTTGGACAACTCACTTAAACCAGATGGGTCTCAATTTCCTTTTCTGTAAAATGAAAGAATAAAACAAAATGATCTCTATGAGCCTTTCCAGCTCCTTTACTCTATGTGCATTTATGACTGACAGTGTAATTTTTAAGTTTTCAGAGTATTTTTGGTTCCTGACATGGCAAACTTTGCAATCTACTTTGCAGATTTTGAAGATACAGGTGCATCTGTGTATATTTCTTTAAATTTAGCAATTAAGCTTCCCACTTTCAAATTTCCTAATGAGGACACACACATACATGCACACACACTACTATATCTTTATACTTTACTGATCTAAATACTTATTGAAGATTGTATATACAACATAGACTTTTGATTATAGAGTTTTGCATTTGACAATTTAAAGTCTTATTTAAATGATCTTCTGTAGAACACCTTGGGTTTATCAGTAATCTTTAGCATAGCTGAATATTTATTCTGCTAATTGAACATCAGGTGCTGTTGCTATCTCTATAAACTAACTGTAATATCCCCTGTTACTCAAAGTGTGGCCCAGAGCCCATTGGCATACACATCACCTGGGACCCATTAGAAATGTAGAATGCCTCACCCCAGACTATGAATTTTAACCAGATGCTCAGTTAATTTAGGTGCACAAAAAATTTCTAGAAGTGCTATTATACATTATAGTGCCTCCTGAACTGCTTTAAAATTAGTGCTTTTTTTTTATATAAGGAAATGAATAAATGAGCGAATTAATTTAGCAGAGTGAACTGCTATAATTCAGTGCCACTGGACTTAGAGTTATGAGAACTTATAGTTGATAATCTCTCCTATTTTTTTAAACTATAGTCCTAGGTCTGTTTTTCTAAAGGGCAGGGGGCCAGGGAAATGAATAAAAAGTATATGTTCTTTTCAAGACCTATTCTCAAATACTACATATATCATTGAAAATCAATATGAAGAATATTAAAATACCATTTTCTATAGGATTATGTAATACCCAATATGCTACTTCTATTTCACTTTGTAGCTGATTTTAAAATTCTATAATGCATTGCTGTCATACATAAAGTATTATAAAGGAAAAAAGTATTTTCCAACTATGTGGTAATACTCTGAAATAAGTAAATAATAAAATAAATTGAAGATATAGAAGTCAAGGATAAATTTAAAGAAAACAGACCAAGATTGTAGTTGCAGCCCTGAGACTGTGTGACAACAATTTACTTAATATTTCTGGGTTCCTGTTTCTTCATCTAGAAAATGAGAGAATGATCTTGATTTTACAACCAATCTCTAAAATTCTGAAATCTAGTATGGCTGAAATCAATGCCTGTTTTGCTATCTATTGAAATTCAATATGGAAATCTCAGAAGTGGCATAAATAGGTCATTCTGGGATTTCTGCTATTGTACTCACTAACAACAGCCGCATATAGGCTAACAACCACCTCATGGTGCTAATGTAAAGGCATTGAGCCCCAAAGAGTTTTACTCTAGATAAGGGGCAAGGAGCATTATAAGGATGGCAGAACATATTTTAACACAGGGAAAGTTACCTTAGTTTCCTTTCATTTGGAGTCACCAAATCAAATTGTCTAAATCCATCTCTCTTGTTAACCACCCAGTTGACTCATATGGTCTCCATGTGCCCTGAGTGCATGGGTGAAAGCTTCCACCTTCTATAGCCTTCCAAAGCAAAAAGAGGACTGTGAAGAGGTAGTTACATCTGAGAAGTCATCTAGTTAGTTACTCTAGTCCTACATAATATATTGACAGGCCTTTCAGGGAGCTAATTATTGAACTTGCTATTTGGTTCACTGACAGAATTGCTTGTTTGTGGGAAGAAACATATCTGTGCATTGCTTTTTCCATTACCACTATTTCTATCATCATAAATAAGAATCAATAGGCCATTTCAAGTAGCATATGCTCACCACCATTTAGCATCAGACTGTCAGCCATATGCAGGCCAAGCAGCAGTTTCCAAACCTCCCAGCTAAGGATTAAAACCCAACAGACAAGGAAAGCACTTCAAATGCCATAAGAAAAACAGTGTATATGCATATGAGCAATAAAGGGATAAGAGTGGTCCATTCTTTGTTTCTGTATCTGTAGCACAGTGTCTGGCACAAGGCAGGTCATCCAAAATGAATGATCAAGTGAATCATGATGAATAAACAGATAAATTAGGCAAAGGGAGGTTTTAAGATGCTCTCTGAGACCAACTGAATTTATGGAGTTGGTCTGGGATATTGTTTTGATAAGAGCACAAAAAGCTATTCAAATTGAGGATGAAAAAATGAAGGCCAGGACACAGTGTGAGCCAAGAGGGAGCCCGTCTCTGGGGAGCACAGACCTAGGACCACTTCCCACATATTCCAGTCCTGCAATACTATCAGGCCTCACTGTGGAAGACGATAAATCAGAATGACAGTCATAAAAAAGCCAAGCAAGACCTCAGAAGAAAAATTCTCCACTGCCAATGCAATTCTTGCTGGACAAAACAATGGCTGATTAGGGACTGATCAGAGAAAAGATGGGATAAAGAAAAAATGAGGTGGTAAAGGGGATCAGTGGGAGAGGAGGTCAGACAGAGGCCTGAGTAGGGAAATGGGTCTGTAAAAAACATGCAAAGACAGAGAGAGATGATGAAGACCCACAGTTCTTGGGGGGCTGTCGGTGTCTGGGTTGTGCACAGTGGAGAGGCATGAAGCCTGAGAGTGGACAAGGGAGGGAGGGGGAAACGAGAGAGGGGTCAGATAAATGTCTATAAAATTACACCCATCACCACTGATAACAAGTACAAAAGAATCCTTTTTGCTTCTTGAGAAAGACAAAGGGAATTTTAAGTAGGATTAAGTAGTAGTAGCTTTCAGAACTCAGCAGCTTTCAGAAGCAATAATAACTACATAAATAGCTAAGTGGATGGTAGGAATTGCTTCACTTTGGAATTTGGCCAGCATATCAAAGTTAACAGTAATATCACATCTTTTTGAAAGCTTTCCTGAGATTCTAGGAGGAAAAATTATCTCAGAAAACTGTTTGCACCAAGTTATTTTTCGGAAGAGGATGCTCCTCACTGCTTGAAGACATTCTATCTCCCAAAAATTGATAAGACAGAAGCCCTACCCTGCTGGGAAGCACTTTCTTATCCATGTAAATACATTGCCAGTATTGCCCCCAACGGAAGCAAATAATTACGTTCACAGATTATCATTGCCTAATGTAAAATTTTACTCAAATATAACCCACAAATGATACTCTAAATGCAGCAAAAAGGCCCTTGTAGATATTCCTTTTAATACAGTTCCCTAACTTTTTGACTCACTGTGGATGGTTAAACATGAACCCTGTAAGGCTGAAATTTGAAACATGCGCATCTGTTATTCATTCTGGATAAATTGGAAATACAAATAATTTTCAAACCCTGGACACCCCTATTCCAGAATATCTATAGGTTTTCCTTCTTAAGTATATTTGACTACTAACATTTTAGGATCATCTTTTCTCCCCAAAAACAGAGGTGAAAACTGACTGTTGATAGTAATGTGGGGCACAAATATCTTCTCTCAATATCTGGAAATATTCATGTGTTACCGTTTTTAAAAAATTAAGTTATAGGGTACCTGGGTGGTTCAGTAGGGTGAGTGGCCAACTCTTGATTTTGGTTCAGGTTATGATCTCAGTTGTGAGACAGAGCACCTGGCCCCTGCAGCAGATCTGCACTCAGTGGGGAGCCTGCTTTTCTCTCTCTCTTCCTCCCTCTCTTCACCCCTACCCCTGCTGACAAGCTCTTTCTCTCTCTAAAACAAATAAATAAATCTTTAAAAACAAATTAAGTTAGAGCACTGCATCATTTATTTCTTTTCCACCCAGAAACAAGTTATTTCAGTATCACTCACAATGGAATTTGTCTGAAAATCTGTTTACTAATCCCATTCCCTAAGGGATTAATGCTTGCCCTAGCACTTGGAGTAAACACCATTGTTATTGCATTAGAAATAGTTCTAACTAGGGATCCCTGGGTGGCGCAGCGGTTTAGCGCCTGTCTTTGGCCCAGGGCGCGATCCTGGAGACCCGGGATCGAATCCCACATCGGGCTCCTGGTGCATGGAGCCTGCTTCTCCCTCTGCCTGTGTCTCTGCCTCTCTCTCTCTCTCTGTGTGACTATCATAAATAAATAAAATTAAAAAAAATAAAATAAAAGAAATAGTTCTAACTAACAGGTCTTTACGATTTTAGCAACACTCAAATAAATTGAAGGAATCTAAAGCAGATATGCCACCAAGTCTGGACTGTACCACACCCTGGTCAGAATTTTTCATGCCTGAAATAGGAATCAGTATACACTATCTACAAATGCTAAAAGGACACCAACTTTTTTTTTAAAAAATAGAAATTTAGAGAAACTGGTTATTCTGAAAACTAGTAAACAATTATGATTAATTAATAACTAATTTCCTACCAACTTTATATATATATATAAATTCTTTATATATACACACACATATATGAAATAGAGTTGGTTACTTTGTTAACTGGTCGACTTTCTTTAATATGGTATAAATAACAATAGAATGTGAATGTGTGTACTCAATCAAACAGTAACATTCAGCAATCAGAATTAAACCCAGTGTAAAATATATCTGAATGAAAACACAGAAGTTACTCCATAAACTCCCCTTTCAAATCCTTCTAAAAACTAGGTCCTCTTTATTTCCCATTATTCCTTAACTTGCACGGTTCTCCCCAGTAAGCTGGACCTCTTCCCTATCCTGCATACATCTCCAAGCCGTGTCCTACCCTGTGCCTTTGCCTTGCTGGCTGACCTTTTCTCTCCTCTCAGAAGCTCTTTTTCAAATCTTCCTTATCAAACACTCATCATCTCCATGAAATTTTGAGTTTTACAAACTGAACTTACAGTCATATATTTTCTGAAGTTCCATAACATCTATGTCTAAGTCTAGCTTTTAATTAGGATTTTTCTCCCTGTACTAATGAACAATTCTGTATCTTTTATCCCCAAGTGAATCACATAATTTAAGGTAACATCTCCCTCTTAATGCCTCTCCCTAAAGCATCTATCAAGATCCTATCCCACAGCTAATTTCTCTTTCTCTAGTCATTCCTTCTGAATGCTATATTTATCTGAAAACATGCTCAAATGTGCCCTTTCCTAAAGAAAACTTCTGTAACCTGCTTCTTTCTCAAGATTTTCACCATATCTACTTTCTTTCTTTGCCAAACTTTTTTTTTAAAGCACCCTTTCCCCCATTTCCTCTATTTGGGCTCTATCTCAGCCCCTCACAATCTGAGTCTCTCACACTTCTCATCCCTTAGCCACACCTCTCAGCAGCACTGAAACTGCCAGTATCCCATCTTTTCTCCTGCACACTGAGACTGTTCTCCCACCATGCTCACTTGCCTTTCCTGGCTCCTCCCCTAGAATCTTCAGTCATTATCCCTTAGCTCTGCTCCAATTCCTCTGGCAATTGCATCTCTGCCCTTGCCTTTAACTTCCAGGTCCCCATCTGCGACTCCTGAGCCTATTTTTACTGCTCAGTTCTCTGTGGGGTCCCAGACCTTATGCTGCTACCTGCTGGGAAGTTCATGGGGCTATCTCAAAAAACCAAATTCAAGTTCATCCCCTACAAATTGACCATTCCTCTGTCTTCTCTGCTCACTAATTACATCACATAGACCTAGCTGATAGGGATTTCACATTCAGAGCCTCTATAACTTACCCCCACCCCAGTGTTAGTCACCCACCACATACTGTCAATACAACTTCCCAGGACTTCTTTCCTCTGTGTTCTGCCCTGACTTGCACATCCTGGTCTAGGCTGTGACTGTCCATCACCAGGACTACTGGGTGGGTCTCGACTGACCTTTCTACTTTCTCTCTCCTGATTTCCAGTCCTCCTTACACTTTTGCCAGAGGAAACTGCTTGAAAAGGGTATCTAAGCAATTCCCTAGATGAAAAGTCTTCAGTAATTCTACCCTAAGGTAGGATAAAGCCCAAATCCCCATAGCTCTGAAGTTTCTAGAAACAACATGAAGAACTTACATTACATGACCCCAACCTATCTCTTTAGCCTCATGGCCCATCACTCTCCCACTCACTTATTACCCTACCCTCCCTCCCTCACGCCACCAGCCACCTTGATTGTGTTACCCCCCCCACACACACACACACATCCTCCCCCCTCCCCCCGCCATGGCTTGAACAAAGGAGGCTTGTCCTAGATTCTGGAATGGCTTGCCATCATGTCTTTACATGACTGACAACATCTTGCCATTCAAGTATCATCTCAAATGTCACCTCCTTGGAGAAGCATTCTGTGACTGCACAGCCTAATTGCCACCCTCCCTGCCAATACCACCTGGCCAGCCTTTCACATTTTCTCCCTTGTATTTCCTGTAAGCACACCTCAGCATCTGGAAGATTCTGTTCATTTAAATGTTTCCCTATTTAGTCTCTGTCTCCTCACACTGGAGTGTAAATCCCATGAACACAGACCTCATCTCTGTTCCAGTTCCTGGAAGGGTGCCTGGCATACAGGAAGCCTGAAGTTAGACCCCTCCACAGCGCACCACCTATTTTTCACATCCCCGTCCTTATTCTCTTTAGATTTCTGCTCTAGCATTGATCATATACTACCTTTGTTGAGGAGCTATTTCCAAAGTAAGTGATTAGAGGGAAAGGAGGAATCAAAATGTGGGAGTGAGGGGTAGGTGAGAGAAGGGTAAATAATTGTAAAATGCTCATTCAAGTTTTATAGTATTCAGTGTAGAAGATTTATGGATCTTTGTTAAAATTATCCCTGATGTTTTATGGTTTTTGATCCCACTATAAGCAGCATTCTTTAAATTTCATTTTCCACATATGTGTTTCTATATACATATGTTTCCACATATGCATATGTGTATGGATAAGATTTTTTTATTGACTTTGTATCTATGGTTTTGATAAATTGACTTCTTAATTCTAATTAATCTTTAAAATTCCATAAGTGGAATAATGTACATAATCACGTTACCTGAAAATAAAAAAAGTTTCATTCTTACATTCAAAATATGTACATTTAATATCACTATTATTTTTAAGCTCAAGATATAGAAGGTAAAGCATCAAAAAATCCTAGCTGCAAGAGCTATGCAGTATATGCAGAACAATAATAGGATATATGGTTGGATATAGTGGAAAAAAAAGTGACTGTCTTATAGCAATGTATTATGATCCATCATCTTCACTACACATTAAGTTTCTAGAGACCAGTATCATTTCTTGCTTATTTGTCTATATTCCACCAAGCCTATCAAAATGTGTTGCCCATAGTAGAAACTCAATTTCTTAAAAAAAAAATTAAAAGATTTTATTTATTTATTTGAGAGAGAGAGCATATAAGCAGTGGGAAGGGGTAGAGAGAGACAAAGAAGCAGACTCCCTGTCGAGGAGGGAGCCCAATGTGGGGCTTGATCACAGGACCCTGAGATCATGACATGAGCCAAAGGCTGATGCCTAACCGACTAACCCAACAGGTACCCCTTAATGTTTTTAAATAGAACTCAAATACCCCAGTGTTGGGGCACATTTCACATGGTTAAGAAATACATGTTGACTGTAAGAACCAGTGAGTACATACAAGTTTGTTGAATGATGACTGTATACGCAACCCTGATGAGAACTAGTAAGAGATACAAAGAAATAGAAGATACTCTGATCATTATCCATATAGGAAAACTTCATTTCCTAGGTAATGATAAAACAAATGTGCCAAGGAAAACATATCAGTGGGTACCTGTGCATTTCTTTATATGACTGTTCCTCTTTCCATGTGATCCTAACTTGCATCCAAAATTCTCCTCCCAAAATTCTGCAAACCACACATTTCTTCGATTATTGGCAAGAGTTCGGCTTCTAAAATAGCGATCAAACCCTATTTCAGAGAAGAAAGGTATGATTTTAATATTCTTTCAAAATCAAACCCAAATACTGTCAGAGTTCTTGAATGGATATTATGCTGTGATCATTGCATGAGAAAAAAAATAAAACAAACATATTAACAAATGGGGGAGAATCAGAAGCCCAGAAATTGTTCTTCCCTTATGGTAAAAGCCAAGGCTAATCAGTGTACAATATTATCACCCTTGTTCTTCCCCATTTCGGCTCCTGGCTCTACAGATGAACCTAACAGGACAGCCTGTTGTTGGTGTCATCCTCACAACTTCCCCCTTTCCTCTACATCACAGGGACCAGCAACCTTCTGCTATATATTCGGAACCAACTCAGACTTTTCTCATTCTTCTCTGTCTCCTAGCAGGAGCCAATGTTCTAGGTTTCTATGACTCTACCTGTGTCAAAATATCTTTTTTATATGTTCCATTTTCAGCCAATCCAATAAACTAATCAGCACTGAGGTAATTTTATGGGGTCATGGGTAATGGGCCAAAGTGTCAGTCTGCTCAGGGGACAATCTCATCAAAGGGAGACTACCTGGAACTCATGCCTTACTCCAAAAGATAATGGGGAAAGAAGGAATTTCATGCTAAGATGCTAAGACCATCTGGGAGACAGACTTCCTTTCAGGGAGGTTCCACATCTTTGCTGTTTCATTAATTTATCTGTGGGGTCAGCCCAACCTCATGTCTCCATTTTTTACAAAGCAAGCACTCTCCCCACATCAGTGCTGTAACCATCATCTGTGCCATGGAAATATGCAAGGTTAGAGGGAAATATCATGGAAATAGCTAAGGCCAACTATATCTCCCTTAAAAAAAATCTAATGGGTTACTCTTTCCTAACGAAAAATGTATGTTGGGTTAAGTAGTTACTGTCTTGGTAATTCTACCATCAGAATTAAACATTCTTTCCAGAGTCATCAACGATGGGTGCATTTCGTCATATGCTGATATTCTGGTTTTACCTTTGAGTGTTGATTCAGTTGGATTGAAACATATTCTATGGCTTTTCCTTACCATCAATTGATGCTCTTTTGGGCAAAATCGTTACAGCCCCTTCTGCAATCTCCTCCTGTTGATAAACAGGTGCTATTTTGGATCCCCAACTATCTGAGCCAATCCAGAGAAAATGACCACTTTGGTTTAATTTCTTTGCTGCTTCCAATATCCTCCTACAGGAATAAAACAAACAAATATACCATATTTAACCAGAAATACTACACTTATGAATGTTACAAGACCAGTTATATCAAATTATATGCACTCAGTAGGTCTCCGTTAAACAATTAGTCACATACTAACTGCCTGAGTCTTATCATTTCTAAAAGAAACATATTGAATACTCTAACTCTGGCACCTGTTAATCAGGCTCATCCTTAGCCTCATTCATACCATTCTGTTGATCATCTTTACTTATCTCATTTCTTTCAGTCCTCAGGTTTTACTCTATAGCCATTTCAGTCTTAGAAACTAGAAGGCTGTTGCATCTCTGTAGCAGAAGGAAGGCAGTCTATAACTGCATGAGAATGTTGCTCCTGTGAAATCTCACAAAATTTTACATTGAACATGAAATATGTGAAAAAAAAAACATGTGTGTTGCAAATGTAATCCTCCATCAGGAAGAAAATTAATCAGCACCTGATGTCATCTTCATTGGCAAACATAATCACCGCCCGAGCATTAGGTGTTTCTAGCAGGCGTTTGATAATTTTTTCAAATTCTCCAGGTCTTGGTTCACGTGGGATTTTCTGTGATTGAGCAATGCAAACACCACCTATTTTAAAAAGAAAGAGAGGGTGACTCAGAAAAGGCACTTATTTAATTTACAAACTTAATGAGGTTAGCTACTTTATAAAAACATATGATTCAATGCAGTCTATTGTTTTTCAAAATGTGTCATTCTCTCTTATTAAAAGTAATCACGTTTGTTTGCATTATAATATGTATGAAATAAATGACACCAATTATTTAATCATACATCAGGGTTGCTGTTTTATTTTCCAAGTTTAAACAGTTTTTTTTTTGTGGCTGTCTATAATAAAACCAAAGGACATAAAATGTGTAATGAGAATCAAGGAGTGTACAGAAGAATGGCTGTTTTGATTCATTTGACATAGTTGAAAAACAAGAGCCTGGAATAAGAGTATGTCTTATAGATGAGACCACCAGTTAGGTAAAAAGATCCTTTTCCTACTTTCATTTATTAGTAGACCTCCTTTAAGTTAATTTCATTTTACAGCTTACCGTATCACAACAATATTTGTATGCATCAGCAAAATGGTATATTATGAGACAAGTGGTCTTCAAGAATGTTTGAGACACAGGCAAATCCCAAAGGTTCAAATCCTCAGTTGACATTATGTCTCTACCAAGAAAATCAGTATGACAGAAATCACATCTCATTATCATATTAAAAAAGGAAAAGAAAAGAAAAGGAGAAGAGAAGAGAAGAAAAGAAAAGAAAAGAAAAGAAAAGAAAAGAAAAGAAAAGAAAAGAAAAGAAAAGAAAAGAAAGAAAAGAAAAGAAGAAAAGAAAAGAAAAGAAAGAAAAGAAAAGAAAAGAAAAGAAAAGAAAAGAAAAGAAAAGAAAAGAAAAAAGAAAAGAACTCTTCCTTTGGCTTCTCCTTCTAAGGCAATGAGAGACCAAAGAGAAAACTTTAGAGAAGATCTCTGCCACCTATTAGTGCTCCTCAATTTTAGTGGATTAGAAAGAGAATATATTCTAATATTAGAAGAAAAAGGAATATTAGCAATATGCTTCAGTTGCATTATGGTTTAAATAGGCTTTTTTTTTAGTCAGATGAGAATTAAATAATCATTTATAACATTGCTTCAGTAAGCAAAGGCATTTTTACTTCTAAGCAATTGCCAATATATTCAGTCACCCAAACATTACTAGGTTCCATCACATGTTATGTATTCAGCTGGACAGCATGAATACACAATCTAATCCAGGAGTTACTATCTGGTCTGGGAGATAGGCAGTCCAATAAATTGTCATAGAATATGTGGTACATTTTAGAATTAAGAGGATATAACCTACACAATAGGAACACAGAGGAAGAAGCAACTCAAGTCCTTGAGAGAGCTATATGCAAATATGCATCCATTTAGGAACAAAAATAGGACATTTCTAATAGAGGCCAAGGTATGAAAAAACCTTGTTTGATCATGGCCTATGGTTAAGACCAGCTGGGTGGAGTTTGGAAAGAATGGTCAGGCCCAGCTTGAGAATGACTTTGTTAGACATGCCAAATAAACCCACTAAAAGTTCTTAAGCAAGAGAATTACATGATGAGTTTTATGCTTTAGGAAGAAACCACAGGTAGCCAAACAAAGAAGAAATGTCTGGTAGCCAGACAATGTATGTTCAGTGTGTTGTGATCAGACTTACCATGTGTGGCAATAATGTATAATAACAGTGCTAGAGTACTGAAGGTTATATATCTGATAAGTTAGAGTATGGTCAAAGTTATCCCTACAGTAGCAAAACTCTTTCTAACCTCTTCAGGGGTGAGAACTGCCCATAATCCACAGACAGAGCCTACCAATATGCCAGCAATAGTTCTGATAATTGATTCATTCCTTCATTAAATATTTATTACATGCCCACTATCTGACAGATACTGCACAGGGGCTGTGATCCAATGGTGAATATAATAGACATAGTTTCTGCCTTCGGTGTTTAGAAATGTTGTAGATGAAACAGGTTTAATGCAAAACAAAACAACAAGAATAGATATATAATTAAAGATTTTGGTAAGTCCTATGAGGATGAGTAAGGGCATTTCAATTGCATTGAAGAGTGTTCAGGATAAGTCTCCCTGAAGTGGTGTTGAGTCAGAAAGAAGAGAGAATGGATTAAGACAGCATGAGAAAGGGCAGGAATGAACCAACAGAGCTAACGAATGAGAGGAAGAGAAACATGAGATGAAGATGAGACGTAGACAGGAGCCAGATCCTGCATGGCTTATGTAGGTCCTGTGGAAGATTGGGCATAATTAAAGTGCTTAACTGCCTCATTCAATGTTTCCATTTCTTCTCTCTTATAAATATGTCTCATCTGTGAATATTGCATTTCATAGAAGAAAAATGGATGAAGGTCACTAATGCAGAGGACAACCCAGAGTGGAAAGCACAGGAGGCACTGAGGCCCATTAGGAGATCACTGGAAGAGGCAATGGAAAATGAGGTCTAAGATAATGCTACTGGCACTGAGGAGGAGCAGATGGAGCTGTTAGAATTTGAGCTAGGCTCAATCAAGCTTCACATGATTTTTTTTCCCAATTTTATTGAGGTAGGACTTACAAATAAAAATGGTATATATTTAGGCTGTGCCGATCTTGTCTAAGTGGTGAGGTAATGGAAACCACTAAGCATGACACTAAGTGTTATAGTCTGTGTGATGCCACCATTAAATAAGTGAGCAACACAGGAGGGTACACAGGTATATAGAGGAGAAAAGAATGATTTTTGTTTCAGGACAGGTTGTCTTTGAAGTACTCATGGAACATCAAACTGAAGAAGCTGATCTGGAGCTAAAGAGGAAGATAGAAAATGTAATGACAGTTTTGTCAGGTGTTGATGCAGTCGGTGGATGAAGGGTTGGGAGTGAACAGATCACTCAGAGGGAATATTTAAATCAATGACAGGAAAAGGGGAATGATGGAGCTCTGCAAAACTATGAGCTTTGGAAAGGAGGCTAGGAAATGCAAATGGAAAGGAGCAATCACATATTTTGATGAGAAAACTTTTGAGACAAAGTCCAGTAGGTATGTTGAAGACTGCATAATGTTTTCAAAAATCAAAAAATAAACAAAAAACTGATGAATAGGAGCATTAGGTAACTATAGAAATGTTAGAACAAAACTGTAACACTCTAGGGAATAATAGCTGTTTTAAAATACAACTGTCCTTTTAATTAAATTGCTATGATTACTTAAGCATCCCATTAAAGACATGTCATATCCTAAGTATCATTCTGAGATTACTACTGACTCCATAGCCAGAAGAAACAAAGGCTGAAAAAATTTTATTATGACTATTTCAGATGAGTCAAACAGGAGATCCAGACATAGCTTAGTCTGAATTCATTGATTTATTAATTCACTAAGGATCTATCAAACTTTTTTGTTTGTAAAAAGCTGAGTTAGTTAGGTTGGATTTTTACATAATCTTAATCCATTTCATATTTTTTATGCCTCTGCCTCATATTTGTCAGCAGGGTCAATTTGTGTTTTCCTGGAAAGAGGGACTACACAACTAACTTATTTCAGCTGAACAAATACTTATGAAGAAACTGTTCCACATGGCATTTTGCTGTTCGATGTCCTATGGATATTTTATTAAACTGTGGACTGTATTACTTCTCAAATGATTGGAGCTAGAAGGTTAGGGTTCTTTTCTTAGCCCTGAAATTCATTCACACTTCTTATCTTTACATCAGTCAAAAAAGTCTGACAGTTAATCCATTCACAAGCACTCATGGTCTACTATGTTTTAGGAGCTACAGACATTCAAAGATTGCCTGTCCTTAGCATCATGTAATATAATCAAATGACAAGATGTATACACAAGAAAAGCCAGATGAGATTATAAAATTATCTAATGATGAAAGATAGCATAGGACATATCAAAATGCAGTAATAAATGCCATCACCCCTCAAAACAGTCCTGTGACTTCAAAAGAAGTCATTTATACTGTCAGAATTTGATTAAAATACCAGTGAAATTTAGTCAAACATTCATGCTTCATTAGAAGATATGTTCTCCTATAGTACCTACAATACCTTTCCTATAATATCTAATGTTTTAATTTTTAAAGAGAGCCTCTGACTTTATTTCGACTCCTGACATAAGCAGGAGGAAGAGGGGTTCTCCACTATCAAAAAATATGTCTACTGCATCTATTTTTCCATATCTTACCCTGAAAGAGTGCTGATTGTATACAATTCAAGGTATATCAACTTTCCTGTTCTGTAGGTGTGCCCAGTTCTGCAAGAAATAATTTCTAAAGCTTGGCACTTTCCTGACGTGTAGGAAAATAATGTTGCATGGAGGAATATATAATTGCCTGTTTTCTGGAATTTGCTGTCTGATTTCCTTGCTTGTGTAGATTTTTTTCTTTTGATTGTTTAATGATAAATGGAAGATCATTTCTAGAATTGAACACTTTATGTACTCTTCACAACACACAAGACCATTCTTTCTCAGTTTCATTCACTGATACCTCATTGGTCCTAATGACAGCATTCTAAGGCTGGTATTATCACCATATACCTGATGAAGATTCTGATAAACAGGGTATCAACAGCTAGCCACAGGCTGGAGTCCAGGTTCAGAGCCACATCCATCTGACTCCAAGTCTAGACTTTTCCTATCATCTTGCTTATCCACAATTGACTATACCTGTTGCTTAATGGTTTAATAGATACAAATGATTGATGAATAAAATAAAGATAATTTACAGATTCATTAAAAAACCCAGCAGGTTGCCCCTTATAAATCAAATGACAGCTACACAAATACAAATATAGTACTTCTATTAAGAACTTAAGATACTTAGAATCTATGCAAATTTCACGCAACTGACTTACAATTCTTCAGTATATAACCAGTCCACCCTCAAAACTTACCAACTATCCCTGTAAATGCATGTCTTCAGAAGGATTTTCCTGAAGTACTCCATATTCCATTTCTCCTTTGCATTGAAGCAACTACAATAATTATATTCTTTTATTTTGTTATTTTTTTTCTCACCTGCAATGCTACTGAACCTTGTCTTTCACATTTACTACATACCCCATATTACCTATCACTATGTTTGATACATAAAGACTTCAACAAACCTTTAATGAGTGAATAGACAGAAGACTTATAATAGGCACTGCTGGCATAGAGAAATAGAAATGACACAGTTCTGCCTTCAAATACCTCTCAGTCAAGGAGAGAAACAAAAGGACACATGTAATCGTATGTTTAAAAATAAGTGACATAAAAGAAGTAAGAAAAGTGTGGATCATGATATTTCAGAGGAAGTTGTCACTGAAATGGGTCTGTCTCCCCAAATAGTTTTTATCAGGGTTCAAAGAATTAGAATACCTTAGCCTTTGTTTGTTTATCTGTGGAGTGGCACAACAATTTGCTTTCTTTGATTCAAGAACAAATTTGTAAACAATTCAATTTCATAAGTTTTATATCTTTATATCATGGATGAGTAGCCTGAGATCTCAGGTCTGACAGAGGAAAGATATGTTCATATATGTTAATTTGCCAGTGCAGAAAGATATTGGAGTGAGGAAGAAAACAGATTTGGCATCAGAAGAGTGGATTCTGTGTGACTTGAGACAAATCTCTCACTTTTCAGTTTCCTCATTTCTGTAACAAAGTCCATAATAATCATCTCCCAGATATGTCAAGAGAATCCAATTTAAAAGTGCATTATAATAAATATCTATACAAATGTGGTACCTTATTATGTTATTAATAATAATCATCATTGTAATCAGATAAGTATCATCACCAAACCTGACAGGGTAGATAGTGCTATTCAGACCTAAAATATGGGATTGTCAACTGATCATATTCTTGAATCATTCACCACTCTTTTTATAATATTATCCAATGTCCTCAATTCTGAGAAATGATACTTGTCCATTTGTCTATACTATAAATAAGATGAATAGATTTCACTTTTCACCTATTATTGGTCAACACAATGAGATTAAGACAATTTCAATAAGAGTTGAATGGGAAAAGTTACTTATGTTCTCCTTTTCAATCCCCCAATTCCTTCCCTAAAGATCCAAGTCTCTTTTCAAAGGAAGTCCATAAGTATTTTGAAGATCTGGGTTGAAACTTAGAATTTAAATCTTTAAAGAATAATAGTAAAAAATATGAAATGATTAATGGTGCCAACTATTAAAGAGGCAAAGATTGCCGTGAGAGCAATCACATGTTTTGTTTCATTTAACATTTGCCTATAGATTATAAAAAAGCTGGATCGAACATGTCCAAGACAGTGTTGTTACAGGTTGGTCTCCCCAGAAAGCAGATTCTTAGAAGGAATTTGAAATGCATATTTGCCCTTGGCTTTTACCCTATGGAGGGTCAAGAAAGGAAGCAGCACTGAGCAGAGAAGTCCAGCTGGCTGTGGCCCAATGACAAGCTACCCACACCACAAGGAGCTAGAATGGCTCCCAGAGTAGTTCTGAATTAGATCATTATATTTCCACATCAATTAGTCATTGAATGTGGGCCCCTTCCTGAGGTGGCAGGGTTGGGGTGGGGTTAGAAATTGGGCAAGGCAGCTCTCTGCAGCAAAGCAATCCTTCAAGAGCCAGTAGAGCAGTCAAAATGGCAAAGCCAACAGGTCCTTTGCTGAATGGGGATGTGAAGAAGCACTTATCATTTACATAAATTAAAATTTATAGAGAAATGAAGATATTGTCTCTAAAATAATAGTATACATCAAATAATTAATAAAATAATTTATAAAATCATATTGTTTAATTTCAAAACTCCTCTTCAAAGAGAATTTATTGAACAACAAAAGGCAATCTATATAAACAGCACAAAACTGGAATTATAGGCCAGAACTCGGATCATAAAATTCCCTGGAATTTCAATAGAGAAGTTTTGTTAAAGCATTCTGAAAGGATAAAGTATCAAATTTTTAGTTGTTGCTTAGTTGTTGCTTATTTTTAAGAACAAAATCTCTATTAAGAATGTGGAAGGAGAAAAATAAAACCAGAAACAATGCCATGCCACTAAGTTCCAACTGTGCTGACAATCTAGAAGGATTAAATTATTAGGAATGAAATTACTTACGAAGCTGTAAATAGAATATTAAATACTACTTTTTTAAGTAACATGATTATTGCCAGTGTTGGTTTGTTCACAATTTCTGTCAAGTTCTAAGTAAATCAGGTCAAGTTTCTGGTTGTTTATATAACCTGTTAGATCTGCATGCCAGACGTCAGTTTGGTGCATAAACAAATCAACAAAATTACAATTTTATCAGTTGTCAGAGAGAATCGCTAGATATTGGTAAAAATTGGTCAAAAATTTTGATTGACCTATTAATTGCCTATAATTGACCATTTGGGCCAAATAAAAATGTGACTTAGTCACCATTATTTATTTCTTAATGAATGTGCCTTCAGATAATAGCAATGAACAAAACCAAATGACCAGTTTTTGTTTTTTTCTTTTTTTTTTTAAGATTTTATTTATTTATTTATTCATGAGAGACACAGAAAGAGAAAAAGAGAGGCAGAGACACAGGCAGAGGGAGAAGCAGGTTCCATGCAGGGAGCCTGATGGAGGACACGATCCCAGGACTCCAGGATCACTCCCTGAGCCAATGGCAGATGCTAAACTGCTGAGCCACCCAGGCATCCCCTGTTTTTTTCTTAAAGACAATAAAAACACATAAACTCTTCTAAGGTTCCAGACCCCAGTTCCAATTACTGGGAGGGGAGGAGTTTCCCCACCACCCACCCACCCATTGTCCTGACACCAACTGGCTGTCCTACAATTCAACTCACTTCTGACTATCTACCCAGAGACAGTGTCAGGTCCCACAGGTTTAACAAGAGTGCACCCTCACCCCACTTTAGGCACCAGTCACAATCCAGATTGTTAACTTCACTTCTGACCAACTGGCTATAAGTCAGAGGTTCCTAAGACCCTTCCTTAGGTTCAATTAATTGGCTTGAACAACTCACAGAATTCAGAGAAACATTTCTTTTTCTTTTTTTTTTTTTTAAAGATTTATTTATTTATTCATGAGAGACACAGACTGAGAGAGAGGCAGAGACATAGGCAGAGGGAGAAGCAGACTCCTCACTAGGAGCCCAATGCGGAAATTGATCCCGGATCCGGGATGACCTTCTGAGCCAAAGGCAGGCGCCCAACTGCTGAGCCACCCAGACGTCTCACAGAGAAATATTTCACTTACTAGATCACTAATTCATTATGAAACTACATAACTCAGGAATACCCAGATGGAAGAGATGCATAGAGTGAGATATGGAAAAAGAGCACAGAGCTTCCATGCTTCTCTGACTGTGCCACTCTTCCTTAATCTCTAGGTGTTCACCAACCCAGAAGCTCTCCAAATCCTGTCCTTTGGGGTTTTCATGGAGGCTTCATTACTTAGGACTGATTGATTAAATCATTAGCCATTGGTAATTGAACTCAATCTCCAGCCTCTTCCCCTTCATAGAGGTTGCAGTTGGAACAGAAATTTCCAACCAGATCATCAACAGTTGGTTCTCTGGGCAACTAGCCCCAGTCCCCAGGTTACCTAAGGGCTTTCCCAGAGTTGCCTTATTAACATAACAAAAGACACCTTGACTACTTTCATCACTTAGAAGATTCCAAGGATTTTTAGTTCAGTCCTGGAAACAGGAGAAAAACCAAATATATATGTATTATAAATCACAGTATCACAACTCTCCGCTTTAATTAGCCTTGACATCATTTCTTTCCATCTTTTTGGAGATATAAGTAAAACAGCAGCTTTGTCTACTGTAATTGGTCTTTTACTGATAGTTGAATAAAATTTGTTCTAAGGTTCAAATAAGTGTAATCACACCTTTTGTAACAATATTTTCACCTCTATATGTGGTGTACAACTGGGATTTAGCAGAAAAGTGCACAACATGATCAAAGTGTGTACGTTTGTCAGCTTGAAGTGCACTCTGTGAAAGAGAAGGTTTATCTTGCACATTACAGTAAAGAAAAAGTGTTATCTTTAACAACATGGATTAAAATAGCAAAATTGCACCTAAATCTGTGCTCATTCTCTCTCTCTCTAAAACATTTTATCCTTTTTCCTGTATCAGATGCCATATAGACTCTTAAAGGAACTCCAAAAAGCAATGAAATAAGGAAATGAAGGATGCCTGATGCCTCAGTGGTTAAGTGTCTGCTTTTGGCTCAGGGCGTGATCCTAGAGTCCCGGGATTGAGCCTGGCTCAGGCTCATTGCATGAAGCCTGCTTCTCTCTCTGCCTGTGTCTCTGCCTCTCTCTCTTTCTCTGTGTCTCTCATGAATAAATAAATAAAATCTTAAAAAAAAGAAATAAGGGGAATAATATTCCTGGTACAGAAAAGACATGACCCAAATGCTACTTCTTTATGTGTCCCATGAAGAGCAGCAACAGGGAAAAGCCACCATGAAAAGAGAACCATCTCCTTCCCCTCTTGCCTGTCTCTGGTATCTCTGATGCTGATGCTGTGGAAGCAGATTGGGCTGGGAGAGTCTCACAAGATCAGTGTCCATACATAGTAGGCTTTCTAATTTGGCCAATACTCATCACAGATCTAAGGATTTGTTCAGAGGAACAGAGTGGTATGGTGGTTATGAATCTTTTCTCTGGGGCTAGACTTCCTAGCTCTAAATCCTGGCCCTTCTCTTACTGACTAGTGATGCTGGGTAAGTTATGTGACTTTTCTGTGCCTCTGTTCCTCATCCGAACATCAAAAGGATGCTACTATCTTCCAAATGCATTACTATTAATAAATAAGAGATTAAATAAGCGCTTGACAGCTTAATTTTTGTCACAGAAAACATATTAGTTGTACATTTTTTAGAATCAAAATTGACAAACCCCGAATAGAAATGGTAATTCATTTTCATAAAGCAATATTCACTTATAACATTATTTCAAAACACCTCAAACTTCATTCTCCAAATGCACACAGAATAACTCTTACAAGAGATTCCAGTCAATGGAGTGTTAATTATAGAAACTCCTACAGCCAGACGGGAAACTTATGCCTACCACAAGCTAGACCTAAACTTCTGATGTGTTGCCTCTTCCCACTCCAGAAAATTGTAAATATCTAAGGAGATATGGATAGGTACAGCATGCGGGAAAGATTCAGGTAAAGAAAGAAAGAGGGAGAAAAAAGAGGAAACCAGGCAAGGGGGGCAGTGAGAAGAGAAATAATATGGGAGAAGAAAGGGAAGGGGAAAGAGAGTAAAAGTAGAACCCAGAGAGACCAGAGAGCACAATATCTGGATCAGAAGCATCTCTGGAGCTGGGCAAAAAAGGATTCTCTGGGGATCCTTGGGTGGCTCAGCAGTTTAGCGCCAGCCTTTGGCCTGGGGTGTGATTCTGGAGTCCCGGGATCAAGTCCCACATCAGGCTCCCTGTATGGAGCCTGCTTTCCCCTCTGCCTGTATATCTGCTTCTCTCTCTCTCTCTGTCTCTCATGAATGAATAAATAAAATCTTTAAAAAAAAAAAAAGATTCTCTGTAGGGTCAAAACAGCAAATGTGGGGTTAGGGACAGTTAAAGACGTAGAATTTGATCAGTTTTAAATAAGTTTTACAAATGTGTTGTACGCATTTGTATTTCTTTGGATTATTTTCTGAGTACCATTTTTGGAGTGTCTGGGGATTTTTATTTTGTTTTTGCCTTTTAAAATAGATCACCAGATCTTGGGGCCAATAATATGACAAGAAGTTTTAGGATGATAAAACTAACCCCCTGTAAAAGCTCAAAGGCCCAATATGTATGGATTCACTAAGAGAAGAAAATTTCATATTTTCCAGCCCATTGCCTGGAAAAACACTTATGTCAAAACTATTGGAATCAAAGTGAGCACTGTTTAAATTTCTTACCCATTTTGGACTACAGGGAAAAAGTTAGTATTGGGCTGTGAATTAAGCCCATCACAGTTAGACTAGAAATTTGTCATTCAGTTACAGGTTAGGAAGTCATTACAAAATTACAGCCATTAAATTTAATTACTGAGAGGGAAGGAGGATATCCATGGGACCCACTCTTCTTCTTCAATTACTCAACAAATATTTATTGAACACTTGTTACTTGTCAGATGCTTTTTAGACAGAGTATGGAGCAGTGAACAAGATGGGGAAGGCTCCTGACTTCATAGAGCTTATTTTTCAGTATACCTCTAGGATCTAGAAAAGCCAGCTACTTGTGGGCATTTTTATTGGATGTATGATGAAGAAATGAGTGAACAAGTGGCTCCTATTTCATAATTAGTGGAAATGATCTAATAAAGAGATAATAAGCATGTTTAAGTATTAAAAATACCATTATTCAGAAAAAGGCAAAGCATCTCTACATCTATGTTATATGTGTATATAAATTAAGATCATTTCCAAATAGCTTCTGCCAATACTACACTCTCAATAAGATCTCAACAGCAGCTATCACAGCTTGCAAAGCATGAGTGTTCTTCTATCAAACACCCAAGAAATATTCTATTCTACTTAACAGCATTACTTGAATTCTGTTATGTATTGGCTTTCATTCAGTGGCCTCTACTCAAAGCAGCATTTTCAACAAATATTCAAAAGGGGATAATATTCTCTATTTAAGGAAGAAGGAACCAATAACTAAAACATTATTATTTTAGCCAAATAATTCCTTAGAGCAAGAGTTTCACCATGACCAATGTACAGTAGTGACTAAACTAAGAAATGGACTTCTGAGAATAAAAATAAGCAACAAAAGCTTTTAAAAACTCACTCTTTTGGCAAATGCAAGAACTTGTAGTGTTTGGAAATGAAAGATCATTTTCAGCACGGTTTGATCTATGTGTTTGAGATATAAAAAGGTTAAAAATATAGTTATATATTTAACTTCCTGGATTTAAATTGGACTAAAAAGAGAAAAGATTGAATATACATGTTTTTGATAGCAAACCATTTTATATTTTAATTATTTAAAGGATTTTTTCTTTTAAAAAGTTTAACAGCATTACTGAAGTGTAGTTGATACACAGAAGAACTTACACTTAATTGTGTTAAATGTACACAAAATCAGGATAATAAACTTATCCATCATCTTCAAAAGTTTCCTCTGTCTCTGCCACCACTTTTTTTAATAGTAAGAACACTTAACATGAGATCTACCCTCTCAACAAATTTTTAAGTGCATAATACTGTGCTGCTAACTATTGTATTGTTAGCACTGTATTGTATAGATCTCTAGAATGTATTCATCTTTTATAACTGAAACTTTATACCCATTGAACAACTCCCTATTTCTCCTTCCTCCCAGCCCCTGGTAATCACCATCCTACAAGTTTGACTATTTTAGACATCTCTTTTAAGCAAAATCATATAGGATTTGTTTTTCTGAGTCTGGCTTATTTCACATAACATGATGTTCTCCAGGTTAGTCCACGTTATGACAAATAGTAGGATTCCCTTTTTTAATATCGAATAATATTTCATTGTATGTATATTCCACACTTTATTCACTTATCTATCAAGAGATATTTGGGTTGTTTCCATAAGCATGGCTATTGTGAATAATGCTCCAATGAACATGGAAATACAGATATCTCTTTGTGATCCTTATTTCAACTCTTGAATAAGTGTCATGAAGTGAAATTGCTTGATTATATGGTAGTTCTAGTTTTAATTTTTTTGAGGAAGCTACACACTGTTTTCAATAATAGCTGTACTACTTTACATTCCCACTAACAATGTACAAGAGTCCCAATTTCTCTACATCCTTGCCAACACTTACTGTATTTGTTGTTTGATTGTTTTTTTGTGTTTTGTTTTGTGATAATTGCCATACTAAGAGGTGTGATGTGATATTTCATTGTAGTTGTGATTTGCATTTTTCTGATGATCAGTGATGTTGAGCATCTTTTCATTTTTACAGTAGCCATTCGTATGTTTTCTTGAGAGGAAAATCCATTCAAGTTCTTTGATTTTTTTAAGTTGGGTGATTTGTTTTTTTGCTACTTAATTGTAAAAATTTAAAGGACTCTTGTTAAAATAAATTTTTGACTAGATTTTACTAAAATAGAGGAAAACTAATACCTTCAGACGCAAGACTCCTCCATACACAAATGAAATCAATTATTACCTTTTCCTTAATGAAAACTCCATTTTAGAATAGAAAATAATAATAATGACTCAAAGAACAGTAGTTCACCATGTTTTAATAACTAATTTCACCCTCATAATACCCAAGTGCTACTGTATAAGGTAAATATTATAAAATTCTTTTTATATTGAAGAAACTGTCCCCAAGTTCACAGAGCAAGGAAGCAGTCAAGTGAAGGACTCATGAACCTTATCCTAATAGCTAAGTAAGTATACTTATTATACTTTGCTATTGTCTCTCAATAATTGACTTCTTGGTCATTTAATCTCAATATACATAATTAAACACAGCCCAAACAAGTAATATAGTACAATGAAAGTGAAAACTCCAGAATTTTATACTATCAGAACCAAATAAATTAGAAAAATGCCTTTTAGGTTGCTTTAGGTTAGATAGAAATTTCATTCATTAACATCCTCTCAAAAAAGTGTCTTTCATGCATCTATTGCCCACAAGCCCAGGCATACCTGCCATCACTCACAGAATGCTGAATGCTTTGTTGGTATATGGAGTTACAAAATGAATGAGACATGGTCCCTGGTCTTCACATACTTATAGTAAATGAATGCTGCTGCTGAATGCTTTGTTGGAATATGGAGTTACAAAAATGAATGAGACATGGTCCCTGGTCTTAACATACTTATAGTAAATAACACAATATATAAATAAATATTACAATTTGATGTGAGAAATACTATCATTCAGTGTAGCATAGGGACACAGGACCAAGAGAATAGAGTCTAGTACCTGTGAACAAGATTCGCTGGCTCCTGCCAATGACCATGGGAATACATGGTCAGAGAAGTGTAAAAAGGGGCTGTATAGTAAATGGATACACACCAGGATCAAGATCAGAAAATATTTCAGAAGTGAGCCTGTAATTAATTTAGCTAGCTAGAAACCAGTAAAATCTATTTCTAATGGATACAATCAATCAACAGAAAAGTTTGGTATTTCCCATGAAAATGTGATTGTCATTAATAATTTGAATATGATGTAGTAAACACCCTGCACTTTGTACAAAAGGGGATTTGATTTCACTTTTCCACAATAAGAAACAGACAATTCACCTTGGGGTGGGAGAAACACAGATAAAAAATAAATAAACAACCATTGATATGGCCACTTGAAGGAAAAAATAGCAAAGCATCAATCCTAAGAATGAAGGATTTCAGTTGAGTTCAATAAATTTTAATCACAATTAATCAAACTGCTATATACATGGTATTACTTATTTCAATGTTAAATATGTCGGAACTTGTGAGAATAGTTTTCTAAACATTTTATTCCTATTATTGCAAACTGTGAAAATGTACAAGGCAGGGCAAAATTACATCATTTAGGGATTTACCCGCAAACACTCTTTCACCAAAACTAAGAAACTTCTATATCCTCAGTGTTACAGAAAATTTGTCAGGTGTGTTATAACATTTTGCATTAAATTATATCGTTTATCTAAGGGGGTTCTTAGAAAAGAACATTAAGCTTTCAATAGTCCCAACATTATCCAAGTACAAGAATGAAAACCGATCAGAATTGCAAATGACAAAGGATAACAATTTGTTACCTCATAAATTTCTGTGATATAATATCTACAATTTCCATTCATGCGAAGACTCCTAGCTAAAACTCATGCTCTTTACAAATGCATTATATCTCAACCATATATAGCAAGTAAAGACCTATAAAATGAAAAGCAGTTTGGCTTGTGGGGAAAAAACCCTGAATATGAATAGTATGACAGAAGCCATGATTCTATCATTAAAACAACAAATTCACTCATGATAGATATAATTTTCTTATCCCTACATTTCATCATGTCCACATTCCCTCTCTATGACCCTGGGCAGACACTTAGTCCTTCTGGCTATGGAGTTTCCTCATTTGTAAAAAGAAAGGTGCTTGACAGAATGATGTTGAGATTCCTTTGAATTCTGACATTTCATATTTCTATGAATATACCACATACACTACCTCCCATGAGTACTGTGAATTATGTAAGTTCTAATATGGGAATAGAACATCATGTAAAATACAATAAATCACTTTTTTTAAAAAAGAAAAGAAAGCCTATAAGAGAAAGACTAAAAAATACACAAGAAAACTTGTCCAAATAAAAATTATGAAGCATGGCTTCATGAATCAGGGCATGACTGGGAAACTTACAAACTGATTTTTACAAGAGTATTACAGCCTCAGTCAGGTGCTTAGGATCTGGAGATCATTCATTGAAGTACTATAATTCCTTTTCAGTTCAATAAAAATGAAATGAGAGTGGGAGTCAGGCAGGCATCATCATGAAGAAGGTGGAGACATGTTTGTGCCAATTTGTCTATCAATAGCTTTCATTTGTCTCTTCCATAACAGCTCCCTTCTTTCTCATCTTTTAATTCTCTTCTCCTATTTCTTTACCATACTCCATTTTCCTTTTCTTCCTTTCTTTTTTTCTTCTCTTACTCTACCCTTTCCCCTTTCAAATACCAGATAATGGTGCCAGGTTGTTTGATACATGCCCTTGCAATGATTTCTGTCCTATCACTAACCCAGACTCACTAACAGGGCAGCAGCAGCAACATACAACTTATTGTATGGCCTGGAGTCTGGTTAAGCATGACAATAGAATATATTCATTTGAGCTCCACTTCTTCTAAATATCCAACTAAGTTGCTGAGTATAAAATGAGGATAACAGGAAAGAAATGTCATCATTGTTATGAAAGCTAAAAAGCAGATAATAACCATGTCATATTGTCATAACTGACTTATGGAAGCAGAGAAAAACTAAAACAAAAGCCCACAAGATGTGGGGATGGAGCTGATGACAACAGAAACAAAGCAGTCACTCCACCCAATACCAAAATGCCCTGGAAATGAAGGCTCCAGAGAGTCCAGAAAGTGGGGTTGAAAACTGAGCTGGGTGAAATATTTGTAAGTCCCTTTTTCAACCCCAGTCCCTTTGCACAGAAGATCAGAGCATCAGTTTCTATCTATAGAGGATGAAGTCAGGGACACCAGACTAGCTTAGGACTGAGCAAGTGTCTATAAAGTGAAAGCCTGCACGCTGAATGGGGAGCCCCTGGTCTCTCTCCTTGCTGGGCACTCAGACTTCAACAGCCTAATATTCATCTCCCAGGCAGGAAATTAGGGGAATCTTCTCTAGAAAAAGTAACCAAAGGGAAACAACACACTGATATCATATGGATATCTTCCCACCAAATAACCATGTTGATAAGCTCACTTTACAGTAAAGCCACAAGTCAGTGAAAATTGCCACACTTCCCAAGCTTCCAAACAGCAAGGAAGCACCAATTCTTTTTTTATTTTATTTTATTTATTTATTTGAGAGAGAAGAGCACAAGTAGGGGGAAAGGGAAGAGGGAGAAGCAGGCTCCCAGATGAGCAGGAAACCCTACCTGGAGATCCCAGGACCCCTGAGATCATGACCTGAGCTTAAGGCAGATGCTTAACTGACTAAGCCACTGAGCTACCCAAGCACCACATTCTTAATGTGTCACTAAACAGAAGAGATGAACTCAGAGGACACAAGTAGAAGATAACTGATAATATTAATGTTCTCAGAAAGTGCTCCTAGCAATTAAAAAGCATAAATGAGATAGAAATATCTCAATAAATAAGTTCTAAAATAAAGTTGAGGAAATACTTAAAAGGAAAAAAAAGAAAAAATCATCATGACATAAGAGGATTCATTAGGAGGTTCAACATTCAAATTTCTAAGTCTCAAAAAGAAAATAAAGGGAAGCCATTACCAAAGGAATAAAAGAATATTTCTGAGAACTAAAGAACATGAGTTTTTTTAGTTGAGCATCCTAGCCATCAATTGCCATCAATTGCCTAGCCAAAAGAAAAAAGAAGGAAGAGAAACAAAGAAGACCTACATGAAGGAACATTAGCACAAATTTTAAAACACTTAAGAGTAAAAACAAATTGCAGAAAAAGGATTAGTACTCAGAATGGTTTCAGATTCCCAGTGGCAGTACTCGACAGAATAAAACAGAGCAATCCCTTCAAAATGCTGAGGAAATGTGAGTTTTATTCTAGACAAACATAAAAACACCTAAACTATAAGTCAAGTGTGTGGGTAAGAAACAGTCTATTTTGGACACAGAGAAATCTCACAAAAAATATTTACTCCCCATGTACCCTTTCTAGGAAGCTTCTGGAGGATGTACACTAGACAAGAACAAAACAAGAAAGAGGATGAATCTGAGTCCAGATAACAGGTACTCTAACACAGGAAAGGTAAAGGAATTTCTCAAAGTTATGATGAAGAAAGGCCAGAGTTAACAGTTTATAGATCTATAGATAATCTAGTTCAGATTAGAGCAGAAAGATGGAAGGCTCCAGAAGTATCTCCAAGAAAAAAGAAGCAGAATTGATGGAATGTTTAATGTGTTTGGATGTACAGAAAGAATATGCACAGTTCTGCTAGAGTTTGAGGATGAATTCATAATAGATATATAGAAAAACAAGCTTATGACAAAGCAAAGAATTATTAATTCCCGGAAAAACAGCATGTTACTTTACTACCTTATCTAGATCAATTGGGACATTGTGTGCATAGTCACGATGACATAAACACTGAAAGACCAAAATTGTGATACAATCCTACTAGAATTGGAGAAGTTATGTGTGGTATCTACATGTCCATACATGTGCAGTTTATGTATTGAGGGTGGGGCATTAAGTAGCAGCCTCCATACTAGGAAGGCCATCAAAACAAAACAACAACAACAACAACAAAAACAGGATAGCAACATAAATATGTTCTATTGAGGGGTGCTTGGGTGGCTCAATCAGTTAAGTGGCCCACTCTTGATTTTGGCTCAGGTCACGATAACAGGGTACTGTGATCAGTCCAACATTGGGCCCCATGCTCAGCAAGGAGTGAGTCTGCTTAAGGATTCTCTCTCTTTCTCTCCCTCTGTCCCAACCCCCACTCTCTCTCTCTCAAATAAATTAATTAATTTAAAAAATGTTCTATGGAAATATGGAGGTGAATATAAGAAAAATCACACCAGGAGTTGAAAACAAATCTTCTAGATCAAGATTCAAAAGTGGGAGGGGTAGGGTTGCACTACATATGGTATCACTTAGATAAAATACATGCTTAGAGCTCTGCTTTTTAAGGTCATAAAGTAGGAAGAAAAAAGTTTGAAGATGGCAACAGGATTTTAATCCTACCTAGTAAGAGAAGCATTCTCTATAACTGGGTTTCTCTTAAAAATGTTTCTGCATCATTATCCCTATGTCTATATCATCTTACTTACTTGGGGTTTTGTTTGTCCCTAAGTAGTTTCACATCCAAATTCCAAAGATTCTTAGCAGATATAGCAGTAACTGTTTTCAATGACATAAAGAACCTATCATTTCAACAAAACTACAACCGTTTATCTGGACACAATTTGCAATTTAATATTTGCTGTTATGATAACGAAAATGAGTTCTCTCACATCAGGACATAATTATCACCCAGGTAATCTTATTTGACTATTTCAAGGACCACAGAGGAATGAAATGGGCAAAGTGACCAGAGTGTAGAGGGAAACAGAAGAAGACCCAGAAGCAGCTATTTGTAGCTGTGGGCCTTGGACGTTACACTAGTATTACAGCTATCATATCAGGTATGTGAGTTTACAGTAACCCTGGTAAGTGTTAGATAGTATTTCATAAGAGAAAGGGGTAGGAATGAAAATTATACCAATGGTTGTCCTCCAAATCCCTCTTCACAGGGTTTGAAGCCCTGGTAAGGGTGCTTTCAGGAAGACATGAGAAAGTAAAAAGGAGCTTCCTGGCAAAATTTTAGCCAACTATCCAGAATTGAAACTTGATTAATGTTATGGGAAATAAATCACAGATTTCAATAATCTGTGGCTCAAATACATGTACATGTGTTTTTAAAATACATGTTATATGCTGAAATAATGAGAAATTAATTTGTACCTCACAGTCCTTTAGAAAAGATTTGCAGTGATTTCTTTTCCAAGGACAATGGGCTATCTATCTTTAGACTACACAGTTAATCAAGAGGTCCCTTGCCCTAGCACTCACACAGGATAAAGGCAGATAAAACATTAGCAATGAGGAGAAATGTCTGGTGCTGAGAACTGTATCAAACATAGGGCATGAAAAAACAGACCTTGATTTTCAGAGAATTTGAGATCTAAGGGGTAAAAATAAATAAAAGGTATTAGATTCATAAGTCATTCCTTCATTTTAATACCAAATAATAAATATTCATTTTAAATCTCATGGATTTTGTACCAACACGACTTGAGCATAAAATCAGGAACAATCATGTAACTATAAAATGTAACTCAAAAAGTGTTAAATTCTTTCCCTGCATTATATCACTGTATAACAGGGATTATACTGTGTAATCCTCTGGGTTTCATGGGTGTCCCAGATACAGTGATTTAGTGAAATCAGGTTGTTACAGTATTTGCTGATAACAGGCTTTTCTCTCTACTAACCAATATCCACAATCCCCCCTCCCTCCCTCCCTCCCCTCCTTCCTCCCTTCCTCCCTTCCTTCCTTCCTTCCTTCCTTCCTTCCTTCCTTCCTTCCTTCCTTCTTTCCTTCCTTCCTTCCTTCCCTCCTTCTTTGTTTTATTGAATTGACATCTGTATATCTTTTTTTTTCAAAGAAAAAACCCCACTAATCTTCTTAGACATTGATGGTGTCAGTGTGAGTATCACGTTCTTATCAGGCTCTAATTGGACACAGCATTGTGCAAAGGAAATTAATGAACATGGAAGCCTCTAAGAGCTTACAATTTATGTGGTAAGTTTAATGAGGAAAAAGAAGTCAATGCCTTTCATAAGGGCCAAATCCATACAAATAAATACTACTTCACTGTGTTCCGAAAGTTAAGTCTCCAACAAATGTCTGTGGACTCAGGTAGGCAAGATCACAATTTATGTGAGAAAAGGAAAAAAGTGGGCAAAGAAGAGAGAAGGAAAGAAAAGAGGCATCAAAGCATCGGAATGAATAGGAGATAGTTCTTGGGCACCTGGATGGCTCAGTGATTGAGGGTCTGCCTTTGGCTCGGGTCATGATCCTGGGGTCCTGGGATCAAGTTCTACATTGGGCTCCCTGTGGGGAGTCTGCTTCTCCCTCTGCCTATGTCTCTGCCTCTCTCTCTGTATCTCTCATGAATAAATAGATAAAATCCTTTAAAAAAAAAAAAGAAAGAAAAGGAAGTGGTTCTTAATAACTTCAGGTCGTATGTGACACAGAAAAACAGCAAGATCTCAAATACAGGAACTTTTTCTTTCTGTTTCACATTTATTATTATCAAGCATAAAAAATATCCAAAAATAACACTTGGTTTGTCATTTTTAGAGCTCATCACATACATTTTGTCTATTTTTCTGCAGAATAGTTAGCATTCAATTTATTTTTGCATGGGTGCTGGCACACAACATGAGCATAAAACTGTGAAAAATCAAATAGCTCAAAAAGTGTAGGTGGGCTTCTGTGAAATTTGTGCTGAATGAATTTTTAGAAAGCAGAATGCAGTACTAGAATTGCTGCACATGTGTTCTATTATTAAATATCTAACTCTTCTAAATTGGGAAGGATAATAATAAGCAATCTTGTGGAAGAGCTGAAGACCTACACAGTACAATACTGAAACCAAAATAAAACTTTTTTTTTTTACTTTTATAATATCATTGTGGCATCACAGGATGAAAACAGAGCAACATTTACTGGAAAATAAAAAGAACACTGCCCCTTACCTTACCATCCTTACATTATAAAAATTGATGATTTATTTCAGTCTTTATCCACATAAATCCATAATAATCAGGTTTTTATAAATGTGCAAATAATTCTTATATTTGGTTTTTAATGGAGCACTGTACCATTAGTATGCCTCCATGCTATTTCAAGAGAAGCAGCAGAAAGAACACCAATTTTTGAGCAAGGAGATGTGGTTTCAGTGTTAGCACATATTAGTTCCCTGGATAGTCATGATAGTCATCATTTTCTTAGCTACCCAATTCCCTATGGAATTGACATAACCAATTCTACTTATTCTTCCTTTTCTTGGACATGTAGGTCATGACCAGTACTTCATAGGTATAAATACCACTGTAATACACACTTCCTTATATAGCTCTTTTCATCCTTTGAAGAATATTTTTGATATAACTTCATGGCAAGGTGAACATATTTATACATGCTTCATACCTTTTGATACAAATGACCAAATTGTTTTCCAAAAGATTCATACCAACATATACCGTTACCAGCAATTCATGACTGCACAGCAGCCTTACCAGTATTGAATATAATACTTGATGTTTTGCTAATAAAATATCTGAAAAGGGATATTCCACTATACTACTGATGTTAAGTGTTATCTTTATTTTATTTTACAATAAACAGTAGAAGTTGTCTGGAGTCTGGAAAGTTAGTAAAATTTTAAATTATGACCCACAGTCCTATAAAGGACTATGGATATAATTTCACCCAGTTTTTCACCCACAGAGGAATTTTTGATAATTATATCATTGATTATCCTTGACTCCTCATTGTGCTTAATTGCCTTCATCCAGTGTGTTACCAAGTCCTACTGTTTCAAGCCCCAAATCTTTCTTAAGTTTACCCACTCTTCTCTCTCTCCCCATATGGCCTTAGTTCAAGCCCTCCTTATCCCTCACCTGGATTACATTAACCTCTTCTCCAATATCTCTGCCTGCAGTTCAATGGTTAGCATTGTTTGTGGTCTAAACTATCAATCTTATGATAGGTGTTATTCCTCTGAATAAATTCGCCAGTAACATGCCTTTTTTTCTTTTCATTTTTTTTTAAAGATTTTATTTATTTACTTGAGAGAGAGAGTGAGAGAGCACAAGCAGGGAGACTGGCAGAGAGAATAGGATAAGCAGGCTTCCTGCAAGTAAGGAAGACTGGCATCAGGCTCAATCCTGGGATTGATCCCAGGACCCTGGGATCATGACCTTAGCAGAAGGCAGATATTTAACCAACTGAGCCACCCAGTTTCTCACCTTTTTTTTTTCATTACAAAATCTGAACTGTGTGGCATAGCACACAAGGCTCTTCACACTCTAGTCTTTAGTCTCCATTAACTCCACACCCATTCAACACACAAACACCATACCCATTCAACACACATAGGCATATAATACCCAAAAGCTGTTGTAGGCCTTTACTTAGATGACTACCATCTTTCAAGACTCATCTCAGGGCTGTATTCTCCTAGAAGACTTCCCTAACTCCACATCCTGCCAGTATTGATTGGTCATTCATAATTTCATCAACAAATTTGAAACCTCAGGTCAGAACATTCATTCCACTGTATTGTGGTTGCCTACTTAGCTGCTGATTTTCCCAACTAGTCTAATGGCTCTTTAAGGTTAAGATGTGCCTTTAAGTGAATCCTCAATGCCCTTCAAAAAATGAATTGTTAGTGATGGTAAATAAATGTCCGGTGGATGAATACATAAGGAAATGAATGGTTCAGGCTCTGCTCAATGTCTTCCAGTGACAATACCTACCAAACAGTCCATGCTCTTTGTTGTGACCTTTAAAACTAGAGAGCTAATATTAAATTTCTGCTGCATATGACAGGGCAAATGGTCTGTCAAATGTACAAGATGCTGCTAAAGTATTTAGTGGTCTGAAACATATGTGAAATCAGTTATTTTGAGTGACTTACTAAATAGAATACTAGATATTATCTTTGTCATGTGCACTGAATGTGAGGTCTACCCTAATGATAGACAAATACATAGTAGAGTGCAAAAAAACTGCAAAAAAAAAAAAAAAGAAGAAAGAAAGAGAGAGAGAGAGAGAGAGAGAGAGAGAAGAAAGAAGAAAGGAAAGAAAGAAAGAAAGAAAGAAAGAAAGAAAGAAAGAAAGAAAGAAGAAAGAAAGAAAGAAAGAAAGAAAGAAAGAAAGAAAGAAAGAAAATAAATGCATTCAAGGAAAAATTGAATTTAAGGAAGATGCAGAGCCTCAGGTGCAATTTGGCTGTCTCAGAAGATCTTCCTGCAGATCAGGAAAGGCTGTCGGAAAGAAGCAAGTCTAGAAGGATGCTGCCCAGAGGCAAAGGTGTTGACACACTTAATGGATTCTGGCAGTTGTTTTCACACATATTCACAATGGAAGAAGGAGCTGAAGCAAGATAAACAGAAAAAGAAGTATGTGACCAAGTGTATTTGTTTAAAGGAAGAAGTAAACAAGAGGAATGAGGGAAGTAAAGAGATATCATATCTTATTTATTCTATAAGCATGAAGGCAACAATTAAAAAAATAAGATGATTCGATATTAAAGTAATGTAATTACTATGTTGCTTTACTGGAAAGGAAATACTGCCTTTCAGAACCTGTCTAATGCTTCCCAGTAGAACTTTCTGCACTGATGGGCATGTTCTATTGTTGCATTGCCGAATACAGTAGCCACTAGCAACATGTGGTAGCTGAGCACCTGAAATGTGGCTGGTATGACTGAGCATCCTCATTGTTCATTGTAGATGATTTTAATTTAAATAGTTCCACATGGTTAGTGCCCTTTGGGGCTGGGCAGAATCTATACACCTATAGCTTGAAATCTTTTTTTTAAGATTTTATTTATTCATTTATTTGAGAGAGAATAAGTGAGCATGGCAGGGAGGAGTAGAGGGAGAGAGACAAGCAGACTCTGCACTGAGCACAGAGCCCAATGCAGGGTTCAATCCCACAACCCTGAGATTGTGACCTGAGCTGAAACCAAGAGTCAGACACTCAACTGAATGAGCCACCCAGGCCCCCCCAAAATAGGAAATCTCTTAAATTTAAGGAGGAAGAGGACTTAAGGGGCAAGTTAATTTGTTTGGGAAATAATTAAATAACTTTCAGTGGTCTTCACAATTTATAATGTACTTTTCATGCATTTTAACAAGAGTATAGAAGCTGAAGATGAATATGGACTCTATCAAACAGAAGCACTAAGAAAGGAATTAGGGCCCTATGTCCTCACCTACTTACAATGTGGCTCCTGTGGAGCGAGGACCCTCCTGAGCCATGCTAGACAAGCAGGAGACAATAATAATTAGGAATACAGACTCTGCAGTCAGACTACCCATGCTCAAACCCAAACCCAGTTCTGTTTTACTGGCTATCACCTTAGTCAAATTACTTAACTACTCTGTGCCTGTTTTAACTCCTCAACTAAACCGGAACACTAATAGTATTGACCTCATAGGATTGATACAAGTTAACACATACAAAACATTTAGAACAGTGCCCAGCATACATAGTAAATAAATTTCACATAATGGATTAGCAATTCACCCAGGTATCAGCAGTCCCCAAGTACACAGAGAAACCTCTTTTGGAAGGACACACTGTTCTGGTCTTAACTCGTCCTTCCTAATACAACATATATGTCTGTCTCATGAATATCAGATGAGGCCTCAGATGAGGTCTGAGACAAAGGAAAACACAATATTAAACCAATGATAATAGACGGTCTTCAACCAACTTTTCACTTCCTCCCGATAATCCAGTTGCATCACCCTATTAGCCTAATTGTTATCCTATCTTGTTTGTGTGGCCACTTTTCCTTCCAAATTCTAAAAGTTTACAAACTATGGTTACAATTATGAGCTGATCGTTCCTATAAATTATTAAATGTTTTCATGTGAATAGAGCATTGCAAATGACATTCATTGTCAGAATTCTTGAAGGACTTCTATTTTTCAACTTGCAGCTGGGGTGTACCTTGTACTCCTTCTTGTTCTTGGTTTCACCCTAGACTGTTTCTGAACTTTCTCTACTTTCCAAGCCTCCAGTGTCCCCTTCTATCTGTCACTCATATACCCTTTACCTCTCCTTCCTCCTTTCTCCAGATAGCTCATTGCTTGGTGCAGGTGGTTTGAAGTTTTAAAGTTTTCTAAAAGCTCTCCAGAGGAGTGGAATAATTTGCCTATAAGTAGAGCTTATGTTGAACACATTAGAGGTGAAATTTAGAATACCTAAGAAGAAAAGCATTAAACTGAAGAATAAAAAAAATGAATAAATAAATAATTTTCAGGAGTGATATGAAATAAATTAAAGATTTTCAAGGTATTACAGAGCTAACAAGCCACAGCATATGACAAGGGTTCCTATATAATTGCTAGGAAGGAAAATGCAAGAATATTTTCTATTCTCCTCCAAATAACAAATTCAATGATGTGCTTTGAATCAGCAGAAGAAAACACTCAGGTTGTGAAGATGCTATGAAAAACAGTCATCTCCAGGGGTTTTATGAATTAATCCTTACCTGAGGCATGCTTTTGCATGCTCAGTGTGAATTATTCTTTGTAAAATTATAATGAGCAGAATAGAAAATGCTGCTTGTAACTAGGTTAACAAACAATAGATTAATAGCATTTCATGTCAGCCATTTATAAACTGAAAAGTCAAAAGCCCAAATATATACTTATCAAGAATTCATAAAATATTTGTTTTAAGTAGAACATAATTGACCTTCATTTTTTACACTTGGAAATCACTGGTGATTATCCTAATAATTTCAGAGGGCAGAAGTCTCAGGAGGACACTAGAATAATATGTCTTTACAATCCTTTATTTTCCACTTTGAAATTGAAAAACTCATAAGAAAGAAAACAGTCTCCTGAAACAATCTGAGTTACTAACAAGTCCATTGCTTTTCAGGCAATCTTGTGCAATAAGTTAGACAAATGTTTCAGCCAGCACTGTTTACTGACATCAACTCACATTGCAATATATTATTCCCTGGGATGTGTAATAAATTACAGGTGCTTAATAATTTATCATGGTTACTTTGAAAGGATCACACAGCACTTAGCATCTAACTCAACAGAAAATAACTACTGACCTCCTCACAACAAATTCCAAAGATGTCATTTTTATACTCATTTGGCTAACATTACTTTAACCCTCTTCTTTAGTTTCTCCTCTAAATTTTAAAATAACATCTTAGTTGGGAAAAAACTTCAGGGTTATCTAGGATCAACCCTCCCAATGTAGGAATCTCTCTGGCATCTCCAACAGATAACTATATAAACTTTTTTTTTAATGTTCCTCAGCATCTCTGAAGCACTATTCTGTTTGTTCATTGGTAGGTCAGCCACTTTGTCTGGTTTGGCTTTATTGTGAATCTTTACTTGACGGGATGAGCACTGGGTGTTTTTCTGTATGTTGGTAAATTGAACACCAATAAAAATTAATTAAAAAAAAAAAGAATCTGTTATTTTCACTGCAGCATTTGGACTTTTAAAAGCCATGGAAGCACAAAGTATGTAAAGGTTAACACTCCTCAATGGCAACACCACAGACTAGAAAGTAAGAAAGTCAATCAATGAACAAGCTGTTTATCCTTAGTTAATGCCAAATCAAGGGTGTATTTTTAGCTGACAAACTGAAGTCAAGGTTGGCACCACACAGGGCAAATCACAGACAACTAATAAAAAATTAATAAAGTATCTGTTATTAGGAAATCTTTTTCAGTGTTCACAGTTGGTCAATCCACTGAAAGAATTATAAAGAAAAGGCATAGCTCTCACCCTTGAAGATTATATGATCTAGCTAGGAAAAATAATAGGCATGTGTATAAAGCTGGATTGTTGAGTTCAAAGTATATTATGTAAATAGCATACAAGAGTGCCTAGAGACTAATAATGAAGTTTAATGAATTGAGTTAATCAAAGAAGCTTTTCTTGAAGAGGTAGAGGTCTTAAAAATTAGAACTATATTTTTAAAAAGAATCAGAATGTCCTGTATCCAGAAAGGAATGGATATTATCAGGTCACATAATGAAGAAAAATTCAAAAGGACTACTGAAAATGAATTTGTATAATTCAAATTGGGAAGGCAAGAAGGAGAGGAAGAGATGAATCCTGCAAATGCTTGACTGAAACTAAATTTGCTATGAAATGAAGCTATGAAATGAAGCAAAGAAAGAGTCCAGGGTCTGGAGTCATAATATCAAAAAACAATAAATGAAGAGGTCTGTCGCAATTCTGGGAACCTTTTTTCTATCCAGAAAAGGATTAGAGCCAGAATGAGAATAATTCTGAAAATGAAAAGCCTAAGATTCTTTCCCTAAGGAACTATGTCCTGCGATCTGTTAGAAAGACCCATTCTCTCATGGTTGCAAGGATGAGGCCCTCAGAATCATACCTAAATACCGAGTCAGACACCAAGTACAGCTGCAACATGGATTAGCTCCCAGGAGGATGCAATCAATGGAAACATACTTCTCTACTTCTTCTCAAGAAAACATTATAAAAGGGACAGACTTCAAAAGCTTTTGAATGAAAGAAAGTAGAGGTTTCAATTAAGTTGTATACAATCATAGGTGCTAAGGGCGATGCAGGAAAATATAGATCCTTCTCACTTACAATGAGTTACACCTCAATAAACACATCACATATTGAAAATATCCTAGTAAAAAATGCATCTAATAGACCTAACCTGCTGAACATCATAGCTTAGCCTAGCCTACCTTAAATGTGCTCACAACAATTACATTAGTCTACCGTTGGGCAAAATCATCTAACAAAAAGCCTATTTTATAATAAAGTGTTTAATATCTCATAATTTATTGAATACAATACTGAAAATGAAAAACAGAACATTATAGGTACAGAATGGTTGTAAGGATACTAGTTGTTTATCCTTGAGACTATATGGCGACTGTAATGGCTGCCTGGGAGCTGTGGCTGACTGCTGCTGCCCAGCATCATGAAAGAGTATAGTATGGCATATCACTAGGCTGGGAAAATCTCATAATGCAAGATTCAAAGCATGGTTTCTACTGAATGTATACTGCTTTTGCACCATTGCAAAGTCAAAAATTGTAAATCAAACTGTTTTAAGTCAGGAACTGTCTGTAGTGCATCCTAAAATATGGTTAAGAGCATGGAGATTAATGATTGGATTGAGGTGATTTGGAAATTCACTCTAGTAGTAAAACCACATATGAACATACCAAAGTCTTTCACCTGGCCATTTTTTCTTCTGTTTACACCAAAGTGGTGACTTTTAACCAGTCTTCATGTGTTCTTCTCTAAATCTATATCCCTTACTACTCCCAATTAGCATTATGTACTCTTCTTTCTTAACACTAATCATAGTTTATAGGTTATAAATCTGTATATGCTGGCTGATTATGTAAGAGGATAGTGTAGAAGCCAAGACACTTACAGAGATAGTTGCTATGGTTTAAACTTTGGTTCTAACACTTAATAGCTGTAAATAAATATATTCCATTCCTCTTAATGGTTATTGTAAAGATTGGGACTTAGTATATGTGAAGGTGGCAGAGCAAATGTCTGGCATGAATAATACTTTGATAAATATGGAGTTACCCCAGTTGGATTCACGACAGCAGGGACCTTTATTTTATCCACTACTATTTCTCTGGGACATTGCCCAGTGTTTGGGATGTAGGAGCTGCTTAGTGAATATATGTGGAGTGAATGAAAAAAAATTACTCTAGCCTTTGCTACTCATTAAGTCCTTGATATGTATGTCAATAGATGTTCATCTTGTCCCCTGTTCTCAAGTACTAGGGCTAAGACGTTATTCCCTTTGTATGATCATACTTACACTTAACCAAGCACTTTCCCAATACTTAGGAAACCAAATTTAGAGAAATGTGGGTGGAGGCAAAATCCCCCAGAGTTTGCAACTATACTATCAAAAGCTTTTACATTATAAATGTATAAAAAATTCATAACTCTAATGTATGTTTAAGAAAGGCAAAGAAATGTTCAATCCCTCTAACTAATAAACTGAGGGTCTTTTGGCCACAAAATGTAATTATTTAGCCCTGCTCTAAATCATTCATAAAAAATATTTAGTTATGGGTCTCCACAGCATGCTTATGACTTTTAAAAATTGATTTTTATAATGGTATACACAGAGGTTAAACCACTGAGTTAAAAATGAACACACCAGTAATTTCTAGGCCAGAGAAAGTAGCAATACCAAAAATTTAAAAGGTAAATAAATAAAATATATCTTCAATTGACTGGAGATATTAAAGTTAACAGACCACTAAATAATATGAGGTTATTCTTGAGGGTCAGGTATAGAAATCTCAGGTCCCTTGTGCCTGTAGTTAGAGTCAGGAAAGAGGTAATTACACTTACATGGCTCAGACAAGACATGGAAAGAGACTAGAATTGGTTGGATTGGATCTGAGTCATCTTATCTTTTTTTTTTTTTTAAGATTTTATTTATTTATTTATTCGAGAGAGAGAGGCAGAGACACAGGCAGAGGAAGAAGAAGGCTCCGTGCAGAAAGCCCGATGCGGACTCAATCCGGGACTCCACGATCACACCCTGGGCCGAAGGCAGGCTCCAAACTGCTGAGCCACCCAAGGATCCCCCTATGAGTCATCTTTTCTATAATATGATTCATAGGCTTCTGAGAGATTCTTGGCCTTCACGATAGCCAAAATATGGAAGCAAACTAACTATCTGTCAATGGATGAATGCAGATACACACAAATACATACAGACATGCAATGAAATATTATTCAATCTTATAAAAGGAAGAAATCCTGCCATTTGTGAATACACGTGTGAACCTGGAGAATATCACATTAAGCGATATAAGCCAGTCACAAAAAGACAAATACTGCATGATTTTACTTACATATGGAACCTAAAATAGTCATATTCATAGAAACAGAGAGTAGAAAAGTAGTTGCCAGGGACTGGGGGTAGGGGAAAATAGGGAGATGTTGGTCAAAGGGTATGAAGTTTCAGTTATGCAAGATAAATTCTGGAGATCTAATGTACAGCAATGTGACTATAGTTAATAATACTGTACTGTATATTTGAAATTTACTAGGAGGGTAGATCTCAAGTATTCTCAATACAAAAAAAAAAAAAAAAGAACAGGAAAGGAAAAGAAAATGGTAACTATCTGAGGTGATATATATGTTAATTAGCTTGATTGCAGTAACCATTTTTTTAAGATTTTATTTATTTATTCATGAGAGACACAGAGAGAGAGAGAGAGAGAGAGAGAGAGAGGTAGAGACACTGGCAGAGGGAGAAGCAGACTCCATGCAGGGAGCCCAACAGGGAACTCGATCCCGGGACTCCAGGATCACACCCTGGGCTGAAGGCAGGTGCTAAGCCGCTGAGCCACCCAGGGATCCCCAGTATTAATAGCAGTTCTTTTTTTTAAAGATTTTATTTATTTATTCATGAGAAACACAGGGAGAGAGAGAGAGAGGCAGAGACACAGGTAGAGGGAGAAGCAGGCTCCATGCAGGGACTCTGACATGGGACTCGACCCTGGGTCTCCAGGATCAAGCCCTGGGCTGAAGGTGGCGCTAAACTGCTGAGCCACCCGGGCTGCCCTTTGTGGTGACCATTTCACAATGTATATGTATGTATATCAAAACATCAAGTTGTATACCTTGAATATATAGTTTTCATTTTTAATTTTTCACATAATTTTTGTTAATTATGCCTCAGTAAAGCCGAAAAAAATAAAATAAAATAAGGTATAATGAAAAAATATATACCTGAACTCAAATCCCACAATTAGAGCTCAATTTCTTTGACAAAGAATATGTGTTCTTCAAACTGGAATACTTTTTGACTCCTTGGAGGTATGGAGTCATGTGCCAAAAACTGTGCAAAGTCACAGGATAAACAGGGCTTATCTTCCTTCAAATTACGTTTTCCTTGAAGACTTGAGGCAGAGGGAGACAAATGTTTTAACTGGTAGTAATTTAAATTATTTGTTTATTGGGATGCCTGGGTGTCTCAGTGGTTGGGCATCTGCCTTCGGCTCAGGCCATGATCCGGGTCCAGGGATCAAGTCCCACATTGGGCCCCTGCAGGGAGCCTGCTTCTCCCTCTGTCTATGTCTCTGCCTTTCTCTGTATCTCTCATGAATAAACGAATAAAATCTTTTAAAAAAATTAAAATAAATTCTGTTTATTTAAACAAATGGATAACTTGTGCTATAGAATGAAGATCTGTATGTCTTTTGAAAATAAAACATGAAACTACAAAGAAGCATTACACTTGTGGCAGATCATCTTAAGCTGCAGAGGAGTTTGTGCTGAAGAGGTACAATTCACTGGGAAAGATTGAGAAAGAAGAGGGAAAGGAAGACAGGTCATAAAGGCAAAGTTCACAATCTAGCTGAGACCCAGCTCAGGAGCAAGGGAATCTGGGAAACCCAGACATATTGGAAAAAAGAATCCTCATTACCGAAGCAGGAAGGCAGCAACTAAAATTAACAAAACACTAGCAAAGTATATCATCAGAGCCAATAAGATGTGGTGTGGGAATGGGGAAGAGAACAATTCAAGGTTTGAGTGGGACAAGGGCCAGAGCATCAGAACTACAGCACTTGTTGACTCAGTGAATAGAGGGCAAAGCAAAAGCACACATGTGCACACTCACACAGATTCAGAAATAAATGTTGACAATTGTGTGTGTAGGGGAGGAAAACAGAATTCAATCAGGATAAACAAGAAATTGCTTACAGGTGTCCAGATGGACTTACCATTATAGAAAACAATACATGTTTGTAACTTCCAAACTATGTGTTCCAATATACTAACTTTCTAGGTACTATGACTCTTCTGTGGTGGTTTCTTTTTCCTCTCAACTTAAATAAATTTTGTTCCTTAATATAAACTTAGAAAGCAGTTTTGTCTACAAGTTCAGTGTTTTCAGGGGCAACGGAGACTAAACCTGAGTAAGTTGGCCACTCAGGTCATTATTTTTAGATCTTCATGCAACAGAATATAAGCATGGTTGCTTTTGAGCATACAAGACTACTACCAAGTCTGAATTACTCCTTGTGGGTTGGCAACAATGTCAGCATTAAGAAAAGAAGAAGAAGAAAAAAAAACACATAGACACATCTAAACCATGCTGCTACAGTTATGACCACACCTTTCCAGACACATGAATAAATTTCAATGATGGAATTACAATGTGGTCGGCTAAAATGAACTCAACAAATAATGGATATTTGATCTTAAAACAGTTGATGTAATGATCCCTGGGTGTTAGATATGCAAGTGATAAATCACTAAACTCTACCCTGAAAGTAATAATACACTCACTATATGTTAACTAACTTGAATTTAAACTAAAAAAAAAAAAAAGTTGATCACTTGTCCTATGTTATTTTTTCTTAACATTCAATTCACATCATTTGTAAAAACAGAGAGAGAGCTGAATGAGCAACAAGACCAGGATGACATTATTCTTTCCTATCATTTTCCATGATGGATAGGTACCTCATGAAGGAGAAAGTATCTAAGAGCATGCCAGAAGTCTGGCCACATTTTAATCTCATTTCATAATTATTCAGCAGGATTGTGGTAGAGACTCTCTTACTCTCCAAGATCCACTCTTTCCTTGTCTTGCTCATTGTGGATTCCCCTTGAATTTTACTTCAGGGAATTTGTTTCTATCCTCCTTAGACCCAGGTTTCCAAATTCTCTTCTATTTTTATGTATCCTGGAGGAAGGCATTTAAAACATAAAGAAAATCTGAATTCATCTTATATTTTAAAGGGAGAAAACTTAATTCTGGCCAGTAGCACCAAAACAGAGGTTTAAAGTGTATTTCACTTTATACAATTGATAACATTACACTGTATAATTGAAATTTGCTGAAAGTAGAACTTAAATGCTCTCACTGAAAAATTTTTAAAAAGATAAATATGTGAAGTGATGGATGTACTAATTAACCAGATGGGAGGAATCCTTTTATAATGTGTGTGTGTGTGTGTGTGTGTGTGTGTGTGTGTGTGTGTAATTACTGCAATGTATACTTTAAATATATTATAATTTTACAGGTCAACTACACCTCAATAAAGTTGAATTTTTTAAAAACATTTTATTTATTTATTGTATTTTAAGAAGAGAAAGAGGGGGGAAAGAGAGAGAGAATGGGGGGGCAGAGAAAGGAGAGAGAGAATCTCAAGCAGACTTCATGCAAAGTATGAGCCTAAGGCAGGGCTTGATCTCATGACCCTGAAACATGACCTGGGTTGAAACCAAGAGTCAGATGCTTAATTGACTAAGCTACCCAGGCACTCCTAAAATTGAAACTTTTAAAAAACATATTTCATTTTATGCATATCACATATTTGTATTCAAAAAGCAGAATCCTTTAAAAAAAATCCATTAAAAAATAGCTGCCCTGTTAAAAACTATCATCCCATACTTCCCTCCCCCAGCCTCCTTCACATCTACATGTGGCTACAGGACTAAGTTTTTGGCCAACGAGTTATAACCAGGAAGGATCCTTAACGCTTGTTCATGTTTCCCTAAGAACATTGTTTACCTCCACTTTGTGTCCCCCTCTCCCACCTCTTGCAACCTGGAATATGGACTAATGGTGTGTGCCAGCTTCAGTGTTGTAGCTAAGGGCAACCCCTTGGGACAGGGCAGAGTAACAGATAGAACTACCCAGTTCTCTAATGATGTGGTAGAGCAGAAGTGTTGACCAATCCTGGACTACCTGCCTACTTCAAGAACATTAAGTGAAAATGAAATAAACTTCTATCGTGTCTATATTTTGGGTCTCTGTTTCCGTAGCTCAGACTGTATCCTAAACACAAAGTTGCTATCTGGGCATGGAGAATTGTCAAAACAAAACTGAAAATATCTGGCAGTGGCCTAGTCACCAAGTAGCAGGTGGTTAAGGACACAGATATTGCAGGCTACAAAGCTAGTGACCCTGGTAGTAAAGCCAAGTGCTTCACCTCTCCAAGTAGTAGAAGGTAAGATTGTCACTCAAAGTCTACTTCAAGAAACTACTGTGGAATGTTCCCCCAGGCCAAACAATGGGAGCTAGCCCAGACACAAAGATTCAAGTGGTGTAGGTATAGCTTTCCCATTCAAGCCCATTGCTTCAGATGACCTCATGGTAGAAGCCTTTAGGTGAGGGAGAGAGTTAAAATGGGTTGTGCACTAAAGCCAATAAATAAAAAAGGTAGAATCTGCAAGCTTAAGAGCTATAGCCAAAAGTTGATTTCATATACAACATAATAGAAGCAAATGACTGGAATTTTTTAGGAAATTGCATTGCCAAAGAAAACAAAAGCTTACCTGACAAAGCCAGGGATTGTTCACTATACTAAATATCAAGTCCCCATATGTACACCCATGGAAAGCAGGCTATAAAAGGAGAACAGCTCCCAATGAGGGGACACTCTCTAAGGGACACTCTTCAATGCTCACCACAGATGTGGCCACAAAATATGGGGGCCACCAAGAACACAGGACAGAGGAATTGCTCCCAAAGAACAAGGTAGGGCGGCCAAGAAGGCCTAACAAGGACTGTCAAGCAGTTCCTGCCCAGAAAAATGTGATAACTGCTACTAATTAGATTCACCTAGTTGCTTTCCATTTTGCCCTTTCCAACTGAGGATTGTGTAGCACATAACTAATCTTTTAGTGCACAGGTCACCAGGTCCACATCTGAACTAATAGAGAGGCTGAAATTCTCCCAGAGACACTGGATTTTCAGTTGGGCACAGTAATTAGATGAAGTTTGATTTGTCTCCTTTGGTAAGGAAGTAAGCACATCCTCCAATGGGATGAAGAGTGAGAAGGGACACTTGGATGCTAGAGGTGCAAACTATGGCAGAGACACCTCCAGTGACCCTTCTCCTCTTGCCCTTTTAGGTTGGGGACTTCCAGAGAGCTGTGAACTCCCTCAGCCTGAGTCTACACTGCCCAACCTTTCTTGTAGCTGACTAGGCATGGCTGTGACTAGATTTTGGAAAATGGAACGTGAATTTTGACCACTGAAGTACATGTTCATAAAGAAATTGCTTGTCCTCAACTTTCTTTCACTCTCTTTTCCTTTCCCATGAGCTAGAATGCAGATGTGATGATGTCATGTGTCACTGTTGAGCAGACAGATGGGAATAGTACCCTAGAGGTGCAGAGCAACAAGAAAGAAAGAATATGGGCCTCTGGGTGACTTTCTGGAACCAAGCCTCCTACTCTTTCTGAACTGCCTTCCTAAACAATATCTATATTGTTGAGGCACTATAAGAAATAGTAGTCTTCCTTTTATAGCAGTGAAGACTGTATCCTAATTAACCTAGGGGAAAACTGGGAATCAGAGTGATTGGAGTACAAAGAGTAGACGGTACATGAGCTAAAAGTCAGGAAATACAAACTCTGTCATTTTAAAAAGAAGAGGAGGTTGGAAGTTGAAGTAGGGATTATACTGAAATCCAATAGCCTTCATCAGAGTACAACTAACAAAATCCAGGTAAATGAGTGAAACCATATTCAGTTTGACAATGCTCTCCCTATAGAAATAAAAGGAATTATAAAACTAAGTCATTTATCTTTTATTTCAATGGATCAGGATAATAATAGAAGGCCACTTGATCTATTCAAGAAGAAATCCTATAAAAAAATGGTAATTTACTTGAAAAGTGAATGGTCACATGCCTCAACATTTGGCACCAGATATTAGGAAAATCACATAGTAGAAAGGCAGTAGACTTTCATGGTTAAGAGGTCCACTCTTGAAGACAGTTGGACTGGTTATGCATCCTAACTCCCAAAGAGCTAGCACTCTGACCTTGAACTCTAGCCTAGACTCACCATACCTCAGCTACCTATATCTCAGTTTCCTGTGGATTAAATGAAACAATGCACAAAGCACTTGTGGCATTGCCCAGTTCATAGTAAGACTGCAATAAATACTGTCTAAATTAATTACCACCTGATTATGAAAAGGTCACAATTAGAAGCCAGGCAGAAGCCAGGCATCTAAACCCTCAGTCTTCTGTGAGACTGACTTCTTTTTCAAGTTAGCAAGCTGCAAAATTTTTAGTGTCTTAGGCTTCAAGGAAAAGCAGGAATTCAATCAGGAAATGTATTTAAAATAAATATACTGAATAAAAGTCAGGTTGATGAGTTTTCTTAAAAACAGCTTCTAGGTTTGAGGAGCAAACTCTCATTTCTCTATGCTTACATCCACCTGAATAAGGAACATCAGGTCTTTGAATTCTTGCTTCCTATTTGTGTGATATTGAGCAAGGCCTCAGACATCTTTGAGACTAGGTTTCTTCATCTATAACATGGAGACAATAATTTCTACCTCATGGATTGCTCTAAGTATTAAATGAGATAATACATATAAGATGCTCACTACCATGCCTAGCACGTAGGAAACATTCAGATGATGGACAATGCAAACTTTATTACTGGTATACCTATTGTTACACAAAATACCAAAATACTTTCCATATCATAAAACAATGACACTCTCACGTGAGTTTGAGACCCACTGATTACAGGGCACACATTTTGTGCTATTTTCTTATCATGTTAATATCACACTGACCAGCCAAGTATGTTCTCTCCCAATCTCCATCAACGGCAAAACATTATTCTTGTAAGCCCCTTGTGTAGGGATGGGATGTTTTTGTGAAACACAGAGTCTCCCCTCTGCAAAACTAAATGCCTCACATGAAATTGTATCCATATTGTTGTTTCTCATTAGTGCCTTAGTCTATCCAACTAAGCTGACCATTCTAAGTTTGGCTAAGTAATAATTACAGCAAGTCTGTGTCACCCAGAATCCTCAAAGACATAATGATTTCACAAAACTAAAATTAAGATTGCAAAGAAAATGCCCTCTTAGCCTCCAGAGAGCCAACTGGAACAATTAGTGTCATCGGCTAACCCAACATCCAGCACGGAATGGGGCCCTTTCTCTTTTACCCGTTGATGGCGATCAACCTAAAATTAAAAACACATTTGAAGAGAAAATGAGACTTTTCTTTCCTGGACTAAAATAGAACCTTTCCTCACCCACCTACAATTCCAATTCCTCATCCCATTTCCATCAGGATAGAAGATATTTGGAATTGCTTCTTTTCATCCATTGTTTCAACTTTATTTTTAAAACAATCCATCTTGCCCAGGGAAACATGTTTATGGTGTTTCCTTTTGCAGGTTTCTGATTATAGTCACCACCCAGCTGACCCAATTTTCTAAGATGATTTTTCTCAGCTGTGGAGCTGTTTGCTGAGTGGTTTCATAGTTCATCTGCTTCAATTCCATATTGCCATAGTCCCTAGAACCATCTTGGCTGCATGTGGTAGGCACTTCATAAAATGGACAATACTGCTGCCCTTCTTCACTCAGGCCCCAGGGGGATACATGGACCCAGGTCACACAGCATAGTGGTGGCAGAACTAAGACCAGAATCCATCATCTTTGTTATCACCATGCAGACAAGAGCCCTTGATCCTCTGTAAATCAAAACAGAAATTAATGAAGAACTTCAATTTAAGTGTACTACTAGGTAAAATCATGTGGGCACAGCCTTATTCTAGGACTTCTGCCAATGCTATAATATTCCCTTATTAAGTCTTGGCTGTCTTCTATGATTGTCATTTGGGATTGTCGTCGTTGTCGTCTTCTTCTTCTTCTTCTTCTTCTTCTTCTTCTTCTTCTTTTGTTTTTTGTTTTCTTTGTTTTTTGTCTTTTTGTTTTGTCCTCTCTCTTCCTTTGAGGATATTTTTGACTCTATCCAGTTGGACTGCTTGCTGCTTGGCTGGTTGTCCCGGCTAAGAGCCCAGGCTAGAGCCAGTGCCCACTATGTAATCATTGCAGATTATGTGATTGAAAAGGGGCTTTGTATATCATTATTTGCTTGCTTGGCCAGTTTTCAGGCTATTTGTTTGCATCTACCTTGAAACAAAGGCAATGATAATGAAGCACAGAGTTTTACACATTTTAGTTCACCATCTCCACAGCAGGTCTTTATACAGGAATGTAACCCATGTTCAAATTCTACCTATCCATCCAAATCAAGTCCACTTGTCCCCTCTCCACTGAACCTTTCTTCACTCCCTCATTCCTGTTTCCTTCTCTGAAAAGCCACACCACTTCTCTTTAGGTCTCCCATGACAGTCATTTCCAACCATGTATTGAAATGGTTCACATCATGTTTTGTGTCCTCTATTCACTCACAAGCCCTTTGAGAATAGTTTACTTGCCTGCGTCACTTGTGGAGACTTCCTAGGGACCTGCACTGCCTTCGCCATATGCTCAGGAAACACTGGATGGGAGAATACACAATAGAGATCAAGTGTATCTCTTCAACCTGAGCAGGAGCAATTCTAATTCTTTAGTTTCTCAAACAGTCTTGCTATAACCAAAACAAGCAAATTAAAGCCCTTCCTAGAAAGGGCTTTAATTTATATTCGAGTCTGTACTATTAGCAGGACAAGTTCACATAATTTTTTAAATAGTTCATTTTTACTTCCAGGATAGCATAGAGAACAAGATAACATTCAAATGTGACTGTGGTGACAGAAGTTATAAACTCCAAAGTGTGCTGGATTTATAAATAATCAATATTAAAAATGAAAATCACATCTACCTAGAAACATTTTTTTTTAAAAAAAAAGCTAAGTCCCCGCCTCTCCCCCCGCCCCTGCTTACATCAGATAGGACATAGGTAATTTCTTCTAAAATATATAGGACAAGTGAAAACCTTCCCTTTCTTTAAAAACTGAAATTTGATTTAGTAAAAATGCACTTTGTCGTATCTTTCTGCAATACTTTTCCTCATCTGGGTTGGAGTAAAAATTTGAGAGAATAAGTAAAGCCTCAGGAATTATTTTCTAGGTAGTGAAATTGAGAAATTTAAAATTTAAAACTTTTAAGTTAGAAAACTTCTTTCTGGATAGCTTGATTACATGAGTAAATAAATCTCCAAACGTCCAGATTCCCAGCTAAAGACAATAGCATGGAGGTCCATCAATACTATATTGAGAATGTGTCTATTTTTAAAAATCCAAATTTCTTGATAATAAAGTAGTCACCATTTGGTTAAGATAACCATGCAGGCCTTTATGCTTTCTCTTTTCTTTTCTTTTCTTTTCTTTTTTTTCTTTTCTTTTCTTTCTTTTCTTTTCTTTTCTTTCTTTCTTTTTTTCTTTCTTTCTTTCTTTCTCTCTCTCTCTCTCTCTCCCCCTTTCTTTCTTTATTCTTTCTTTCTCTTTCTTTCTTTCTTTCTTTCTTTCTTTCTTTCTTTCTTTCTTTCTTTCTTTCTTTCTTTCTCTCTTTTTCTTTCTTCTTTCTTTTTTTTCATTCTGCATGCCTTTTGTCCTTCCTTCCTTATATCATTTCCAGCTGTAAAAATCGCTTGAGGGCCGAGACCATATTGCCAATAGTTCACTTTAATTGGAAGCAGTAGGTGCTTAAGCACTCATTACCTAACGAGGAACATCACAATAACAAGCTTAGTTTGTAGGTCAGTGCTAATAAGGCCAAGGTCCTGGACCTGACACAGATGGACATTTGCTCTATTCCATGACAATAAGCTTTGGTTTGTGCTGTGGCTCTCCCAATGTGGTGGGAGGAAGGGCTGAAGTGTGTGGACCATACAAAGTAGGTGAATATTCTAGTTCAAGTCCCTATTACAACCAGGGTTGGGGAGGTACAATCAAACATAATTAAACTCAGAAGAATTAGGTTGTGGTCAAGGTCAGAAGCACCTCCATGTAGATAAGACTCATTAGTTCTCACTTCTGTTTTTTTTCAGACACACCCAAGTGGGAGTCATGCTTCTATCAGGAACACAGACTTATGAGCACTGATTATCAAACAGAGAGTACACTCATTGGGCAGGTGAAAGGGGCTATCCTCATCATTTTGTGGGGTACATATTTTTTTAAAAGGACCCATGTAGATAATGATACCCAATACTGAACTGAAATTCAGTCCACTTAACCAGTGCATATGAAGCACTTTGGATCTCATTAAAATACAGCTTCTGATTCAGCAAGTCTGAGGAGGGACCTGAAATTCTGCATGGGTAGTAAATTCACAAGTGGTATCAGGGCTCCTTGGACCTCATTTTAAGTTGTAGGCTTTGAAAGATTCTCAGAGTGGCATGTGCATAGGAATCCTGGACCTTGAACATCTAAATGGTCATGAAAGTTTTGAAGAAACTGACAAATATTAGAATTATCAAGTTTCAGGAATCAACAGACCACTCACAATCACTCAGAAAGAATGGTCAAAAGCAAGTCTTAATGAGTGCTGAGAATTCTGAGTCAGGTGCTCCTCTGTGTCCCTTTTTAGAGCAGGCAGCCAGGGGCTGTAGGACACAGGGCAGGGGCCTGGTCTTGTGAACATTGGCCAGAGAAGTCACTGCAGCTGATCTTAGACAGGTGTGGTGGTGCTGATGGGAGGCAAGGGAGTAAAAGGTATTTAAATTTTAGATCCCTGCTATGATGCTAAGATCAGAATTGTACAGCTATAGGTCAAAGTCTGATGCAAGAGTTACAAATCATTTTAACCAAAAGTTGGATGTTTGGGGCTTTGCAGTCTTACCCATGTCAAATACATTAAATCATTGCCCCAGGTTCCATTTGACATTAACAGCATGGGAAATCTCTTGGGGGTAATCTGAGGTGAAATCTTATCTACTTTTCTCCTCTCTAGTTGTGGTCTCTATATAAAAGGTGGTGGAGCAGCTGAAATTAGGCTTACAGAGTCATGTTCACAGAAGGACTACAAGTGAGGGCGAGTCGGCTATGAGCTCAATAAAGAGTAAATAGACAAATGTACATTCATAAATGGACTGCTTTAGACATTTGTCAAATATTTGCCAAAAGAGCTTTTCCCTTGTCAAAGGAAGGCACTTTCCTCTCTAAAGGACTCATTTCACAAGTAAGTGTGACAAAAGTTTAGATATTAAATGCCTAAGCTGAAAAAGAAATTACTGCTCTCTGTATCTTTCCAGATAGCTCAGCTGATACCCTTCCTGGGCTAAATACTGTTCGCATACAAATAAAACTGACGTCCTTAGGTTAGTATTGTACACAATGAGACACTAATAGTCCCATCAGAATCATGAAGCCTTGGGCCCCTGGGTGGCTCAGCTGATTACGCATGTGCCTTCAGCTCAGGTCCTCATCCAAAGGTCCTGGGATAGAGCTCTACAATCAGGCTCCCTGCTCAATGGGGAATCTGCTTCTCTCTCTCCTCCCCACTTGCGCTCTCTGTAACTATCCCTGTCTTTCTCTCTCTTCCAAATAAATAAATAAATAAAATCTAAAATAAAAAAAAATCATGAAGCCTCTCCAGAGAACACTGAGCAACATGATAAACTAAGCTAACACAGACCTTCTTCTGATTACAAACACATGGAAAATTGTATATTAAAAAAATCCAAAATAAATATTATAGCATCATCTGAACTTGAAGGAAAGAGAGGATTCTCAGGGGTCATAAACAAATAGGGAAGTCAAAGTCAGGGATGTGAGCTAGAGCTGTGGCTGGGACATACAAAGGTATATTACTTGTGTATATGGGTACTACAAGGTCAGGCATGGAGTCCTGGCCTTGGACGTTGGCCCAGTTAGGAACCAGAACTGAGCACCTGGCCCACCTTGTCTTCCTAGGCCTTAAGGAAAAAGGAAAAATTCCACCTCTACCCGGGGATGCTGAAGTGTAGTTTCCACTCTAAATAGACTTAAATTATTAAAGATGTTAAAACAATAGAAAAAGCCATTCAGAAGTGATAGTTGCCATTATCACCTTAAATTCAAATTGTCCCAGAAAATAGAAAAAAATAGCCAAACTTTTTATGACCTTGATACCCAAAGGATAACATAAACAAAACTAAAAAATAAACCACAGACTGAAAGAGGATAAGTGAATGTACATAAAATACAGAGAGTATCAAGAATATATAAAGGACTTACAAAAATCAATAAGAAAAAGCCAAAAAATAAATAAATAAAATTAAAAAAAAAATAAGAAAAAGCCAAACGGTCTTCTGGAAAAATTAACAAGAGATACATGCTGGTATTTCACCAAAATAAATTTCACTCATATTCCAATAAATATATTAGATTTGGCTCAACCTCAATAGTAATAATTTTTTAAAAAGTAAAATGACAAATAACATGATATTTCATATCTATCATGATGACAAATATTACTCACTTAAAAGTAAGTAAATATTAAAAAGCCTGATACCAATCGTGTGTTAAGACAGGGGGAAACTTTAAAACACTGCTGGTCAAAGAGGAATTTGGCATCAACCGTTTGGGGAACAAATTGACAATGTCTAGGACAGTTGAAGATGCACATGTCCTAAAAAGCCAGCAAGTCCACACCTAGGCGTTCACCCTAGAGAGATTCTGACACATGTACAGGGAGATGTGACTAGGATGTTCCTTGTAGAAATGTTCATAAATAAGAAGAAATCGATTAGTAAATGTTGACATGTTCTATATGTAGTATTTCATTTCTTTTCCTTTACAAGAAAAGATCTGATGCAATTATCTTACAAACATTTATATTGCCCAGTCAGGGATATGGGTTCATAGATTTTTCCTTTTCTGTATTTTTCAAGTATCTTACAATTCACTTTTAAATAAAAGTGCATTATAAAGTCTAGTCAGAGCTATACATATTGTTAAGGGAGGATATATATTCCTAAAACATAATCAAGCTTATGACAAATAGGTAAATTACTCAAAAAAATGTTTATACTATTGTTTTGTATAGAATGTATATATGTAAATATACACTATGTATATATATGTATGTATGCACACACACTATGGGTATATGTGTGTATATATATACATACTCTATGTATGTATTATATATACATACATACATACAAGCCTGGAAGAATACAGAGAATTTTTAATAGCGTTAACCCTGGGAAGAAAGTAGTATGGATAAATGGGGTCAAGATGGAATTTTCCCATTTTACTCCACCTGATTTTGTGCCATTCACATATGTATGAACATGTATTCATATGTTCCTAGTGTACTGATTGCATTGATGCAATCAATTAATGACGTTTCTCCATCCACAGCCTTTTTCCCATAACTTTGAGGTCTACTTCCATCTGACTCTGGTTGACCTTATGACTCACTTTGGCCTACACAATGCAAAGAAAATGATGATGTACCAAGGTGGAGGAGGGTCTAGTTATTCCAGCTGAAACTATTCTACACCTGCACACAAACACTTAATCCCCTAAACATGTAAGAGCACCAAGTCAAAAATCAGAAATCTGCCTACCAGACTCACAGTGACCACAGAAGCCTGAGACCAGAAGAAATGTTCAGCTGACCCATGAACTCATGAACAATGTTTATTGCTTTAAGCCACTGAGTTTTAGAGTGATTTTGGCATGCCTTAATAGCTAATACACACATTCATCATATTTTTAAGAAAGGAAAAAAGGTCCATCCATTCTAGTAAAGGTGACCTGCTGATTCATACCTAGACACATGTAACTCCAAGCCTTTATTATTAACGTCATCATTAGGGTCTGACATCAGAATTTGTTCTATTTGCCCACAAACTATCCAGTTTCTTATTTCTTATCCAGTTTTTTTCATCTTCCATGAAGCTGGACCCCCATCAATCTAATCTCAGGTGGAATCTTGTAGCATATCATCTAGCATGGTGTATCATGTACCTTCTTTTACCCATCATCAAGTTTCTCTAACTGATGCTGAAGAGAAGACAGCAAATAACAGACTGTTCATAAACATGTGCTGCATTTGGCAGTAGAGTCTAAGCCAAAATGAATATAAAGAGAAATCATGTTGAGTGCTAAGTCTGCTCCAAATTGAGTCAACTGAAACACAGAACACATCTTAGCAGACAATACTATTCTGCATCTTGATTTAGCTACATAGATCAAGTGACTGACATAGCAGAAGGATATAAACCTGAGAATCTGAAGGATACATTCTGCTACAAACTCCTGCTGACTTTGGGCAAACTGTTTGAACTATCTAGGTCTTCCTCCCTCCCTTCCTCCCTTCCTCCCTTCCCCCCTTCCTCCCTTCCTTCCTTCCTAGAGGTTGGATGACTTATCTCTTCGGTTACTTCCAATTTGAACATTCCATGATCCTGAGACAATGAAACAAACCCCAAGGCCTTCCAATCATAAAAATAATCTTTTCGTTCCACTTTAGTGTCCACAGATTTTGGTGTCCTTTCTCTCAATCCAAATCACTCATTTGAAAAATTTGGACTGAGATGAAGATTTTAGCCAAATGCAGGCTGAAAAGTAAATTCCATCAGAAGCTCGTTTATTCTTCCTTGTTAAATTGTCTACATTGTAAATGTTCTCTAAGGAAGAGATGTTGGTAATCACAGCCAACATCATCACATCATAGAAGAGGAAATTAAGGCCTAGAAAGGTCCTATAATTTACCAAATGCCATAAAAAAATCTTTGCAAGCAGCATGAGCTCTAACTTTATGTTTTCTAATTCCTGGTCCATCTATTCAAAAAGATTTATTGGACACTTATTAGATGCTATGCTAGGCAGTAGGGACCCAGGAGTCCTAAGACAAACTCATTGACTTCATGGAGTTCACAGCCTGGTGGAAGTGAAGGATGAAGAATCTGTCACACACACTAAGGCAAAGGTGTTTGTGGGATGCTCTGAGAACCCAGAGGATAGAATATCTCACTTTATTTAAAGAGACATATAAAACTTTGTGGAGAAGGAGACAACTGAGCTGCATTTTGAAAAATAAGGAGTTTAGGCATATAGAAAAGAAGAGCAAAGAATATAGCATATGCAAAGGCATTTAAAACACACACACACATGCACACACACACACATATATACCACACACATACACTACACACATACATGCATATACCACACGCACGCACACACACACATACACATGCACACACATTTGGAAGACTATAAGCTGCTGATAAGCTTGAATCTAGGATGCAGATTTGGAATATCAGGAGACATGAAAGAAGAAATAGGCAAGAATAGATAATACCAAGGAAAGAAGCTGACTCTTGCCTAGGAAAGTGAGGAATGAGCCAGTAAAAGACCAAAAGACGTACAGGACATAGTTATCCTTGCTTTTAACAATGAGAATGCTCCCAACAAAAAGGAGACAAGAATATGCAGCTAATGAGTTAGAGGAACAATTGATTAGGGAAGGAAAGAGAGCAGTGGGAGGCTAACACATGTCTACTGCTCTTTCCAGTTATCTCTGCTGGATTTCATTCCCTCCAACCACAAAATGCCATTCGTCATCCAAAATCTGATCCCCTGGGGAAGGTGTTGGAGATGTTCAGCAGGGCCAAGCCTGGGACCAGAGCCCATTGCTGCTCACAGTTGGATCAATGAGTAAAGGCTGTGCTGACGCTAAGAGAAGCATGGCCTAGGGAATCACTGAGACCCACAAGACTCAATCATAGGTAGCACTGAAGTAGTAAAGAGTCCAACAAACCTGGGTGAAATCTTAGCAAGTAGTATATTACCTTAATAGCCATGTGACTTTGACAAGGCTATTTCACTTCTCTAAGACTCAGGGTCCTCATCTATAAAAAAAGATGGAGATACATTAACACCTACCTCCTGTCATGTATATATATTAAATAAAATGATGCATATGAGGCACTCAGCACAGAGCTGGCACATGGCAAGCACTTAGTAGTCCATAATTACAATTATGCAATGAAGCATCATGCCTATCCCTAAAGAAGTCTAGAACTTGACAGATAGTCCTAGAAGCATTCCTCTTGATATCTCATCCCCTTTATACCCCTCTATAGGCTTCAAGTTACAAAACATTACGTTAAATGGGCCTCTCCTCTGCTCCAAAGCAGCATTTCTTACATTCTTATAAAACAGATTCAGTCTAAGCTCAATAAAGGATTAGAACTACTCTTGGAGTAGCTAATAAAATTTTTAAAATTTATTCCCTTCCTTGTACCACTGAATAGACCCTCTTTTAAAATGTGCAAAGAGTACTGGAATCAAAATACATATCACAAGCTCATATTTCATATGGAAAAAATAGTATACCTGCCACCATTCCTCCTACCTCACGGTGGTTTTGAGAGCTAAGGACTGGGGTTAAGAATGTCCTTTTAGATGGGAACTTTGCTGAATTTTTATCCACTCATCTCTTCCCTTCATGAATAAAAAAATAAATAAAAGTAAAGTTAAATCTTCTACATTACTGGAAATTTTCATATGTCTTAGCACCATCTACAATGTTGGAACCATTAAGAGAACAGCAATATTTCTTGTATAATAGAGACAAAGGAGGAGGATGGGTGGGAAGGAGGAACAGAGCAGAGCAGACTTTGGAGAAGGGGTGGATTTTTACCTGAATAATTCTTCCTCAAAACTCTGAAAACTTTACTTACAACTTTTAAAAACTATAGTCATGATGGATGTGCTGCTTTCAGAACTGAGCCTTATTGGAAGCCTTGAGGCTTCTGTCAAGCTTTTTATTTATTCATGAGAGATACAGAGAGAGAGAGAGAGAGGCAGAGACATAAGGGGAGGGAGAAGCATGCTCCATGCAGGAGGACGGATGTGGGACTCAATCCCAGGACTCCACGATCATGCTGTGGGCCAAAGGAAAGTGCCCAACCACTGAGCCACCCAGGCATCTCTCTGTCAAGCTCTGTCAAGCTTTTCAGATCAAAGACATGGGTTTGAAGTTGAGGTTAATTATACTTTGTAATACCACTAAAATAAACATCACAAACAAAAGTTTTAAAAGCAAGGAATTGATTCTTTGGATTTAACTATACCTTTAATAGGTAAGCATTTGGCAAACATTATATTTATGAAAATATATACTTGGATGAATTGAGGACCCAGGTCATACAGACATCCATATTTACTGAGGGTGTTTTTTTGGTTAGTTTGTCCCTCTGCTTGTTCATTTTGTTTCCCATTTGACTGACCAGACCTTAAACTAAAATGGCCAAATGATCTGGTCAAACTTTCTGGTAGGAAGAATAATACTGTGGAGAAAGATGAATGGATAAAGAAGATGTGGTTTATGTATACAATGGAATATTACTCAGCCATTAGAAACGACAAATACCCACCATTTGCTTCAACGTGGATGGAACTGGAGGGTATTATGCTGAGTGAAGTAAGTCAATCGGAGAAGGACAAACATTATATGGTCTCATTCATTTGGGGAATATAAATAATAGTGAAAGGGAATATAAGGGAAGGGAGAAGAAATGTGTGGGAAATATCAGAAAGGGAGACAGAACATAAAGACTCCTAACTCTGGGAAACGAACTGGGGATGGTGGAAGGGGAGGAGGGCGGGGGTGGGGGAGAATGGGTGACAGGCACTGAGGGGGTCACTTGACGGGATGAGCACTGGGTGTTATTCTGTATGTTGGTAAATTGAACACCAATAAAAAATAAATTTATTTAAAAAATAAATAAATAAAATTTTAAATGATGAACAACACAGGCATATGGTATATGATACTAGTTTGGTTAAAATATATATCTTTCTCAAAAGACATTGTACATAAGCATAGAAAATTAGCTGAAGGCATTTATACTAAGATATTAACAGTAATTTTCTCTGGTTCGTAGCATTAGGGATAAATTCATTTTTTATGTGTCCCCTCTCTCTCTACTATCTCTCCCTCCCCATTCCTTCTTGCCCCCTCTTGCCATTAAAACAGCTATTAATTACTAAAAACTACCTATGGTTATCAGTTGTCTATATAAACCAAACCATCAGAAACTTCTGCTTAGAGTATAAATCAATATAACATATAAGAGGAATTAGCAACACAGTAATTATTATCACTCCCAGGTTTTGACTTACCATGTTCTATACATTGTACTGTTTCCCATGCCTTAACTTTAACCCTGGAAGGTGGTTATTCTTATTATTACTATTCTACAGATAAGAGAACTGAAGTATGAGGATATTAAATAATTTGCCCAAATTCACACCACTAGTAAATTGTAAAAGTACAAAACTTTTTATGGCCCAAATCCCACAATGGCAGAGACTGCTCTTATTCATCATGCTAAGGTGTGAACAAAAAGTCACAGACATGTGCAAAGACATCTCTAATAATATTATTACCTCTGCTTTATTCCACTTGGATTGATATAAATACAGCATCTACATCTACCAACTTTGCCCAGTTTGCTCCATTTTGAAGTTTTTTAGGCTTTCTCCTCTCACACCTTATTGTTATAATATTAAACTTCCTTAGGCTGTTAACTAGCATGCCTTTCTCCTACAGAAAGTGGAACATGAAGAAGAAATTGTCTTATAGTTATACAATGGATTACAACACAGATATTAAAAATATTAAGGAAGATCTCTATAATTGATATGGAGCAATTTCTAGGATATGCAGTTAAGTGGAAAAATCAAAGTGCAGAAGAGTATCCCTAGTACAGTACCTTTTGTAAAAGAAATAAGTGACTATAAGAAAATACATGTGTACTGCCCATTTGTACAAAGAAAATGTGAGAAGTATCAACCTGAAAGTAAAGAGATTAGTTATATAGAGAGGATATGAAAGGACTAGAGAGAGGGGAGAATGGGTGTGGGGTAGCAGGGACAAGGATAGAGTGACACTTCTCTGGTTATATCATTTTGTAAGGCTCTGGCTCTTAGAATGACAATTACAGTTCATACTTTCCCTAAGCAATAAACAATTAAAACTTGGGTGAGGAACAAAATGCAATGCAAAAATGCAACACAAAAATTAAAAATGAACCTAACTCTACTACAAATGAATCACAAAACCACACTACAGAGGTGGGGAATAATAAAACTAAATAACTGGAAAACAGTATCTTGACTGGATACTGTAAAGCTAAAGACAAAAGTAACTATGTAAACGCTTTAACTTAGTGTGTTTCTTACATAAGTATAGTATAACGATGTGCACACTAGAATTAAATAAGTAAATGTATTATAGAAAACAGGAACCAGATTTTTCACTATTGGAAAGAGAAGTTACAAATAAAGGAGGAAGACAAAAGTGAAGCCTGAGGTAGTATAAATGCATGTTAATATTGGATTGTGACCCACAGAAGCAAATAAATATCCATGAGTCCAGAATCATGGATGTAAATAACCAACATTTAGATAGATAGGAGAGAAATATATCTTGCTATTGAATTCCAATATCAACGTTGAAGGAAAGAAATAGAAAATCACCATGTAGCAAATAGCATAGTAACAATCGCAGAACTGAGATCCACCAATGTATGCTAAAATTGTGGGTGAAAGTTTGAAGAGAAACAGGATTTCCATAGTTTCAAAGCATGCACCCCAAAATATTTGTTAACAACATGGGAAAAGGTCATAACTGTCAAGTGAAGAAATCCAGCAGAAATCATCTTAACCAAGTAATCAATGTCAACACAAGACATAATGACATCACAGACCAAGATACGATGCACTGAGGAGGACACAACATCATGTCTATGGTATCCTTGCAAAAAATACATACCCTCAATCCAATCATGAGAAAACACCAGACAAACCCAAATCAAGGGACATTTGACAAAATAACTGATCTATACTGGTCAGAAATAGTCATAAAGGTTAAGAAAAGGTGAAGTACTGTTACAGATTATGGGAGGCCACAGAGAAAAAAAGGCAACAAAACGCAATGTGGGATACTGAATGGAATCCCAGAAAAACAAGACATTAGTGAAAAAACTGGTTAAATTTGAATAAGGTCTTTATTTTAGTTATGGGTGTTATGCCAGTGTTAATTTCTTGATTCTGACAATTGCACTATGGTTAACTAAGGCTTCAACCTTGTGGTTGAACCTTGTGATTTTGTCTACCCAACGTAGAGCAGGGATATCTGGAAACTCTATACTAGTTTTGCAACTTTTCAGTAAGTTTAAAGACAGTTCAATATCAAAAGTTGAAAGAAAAGATACTGTCTTTACTCCAACAGAATTGAAAATGTTTTTGAAGAACTAAATGTATTTTTGAAGAGAAAGACCAAATTTGGGGGGAAAACACACTAATGTGAAAATAATAGCAAGAAAACTACATTTGCTCCAAAATTTCTACTTTTTGGCAATTATAGCTTAAGAATTTGTATCAAAAGTTCTGCCCCTTATATTCAACACATTTAAGAGTTTCTAAAAAATAAATAAATAAATAAATAAATAAATAAATAAATAAATAAAAGTTTCTATTCCTCAACTATAATCAATCTTAATATTCCAATTTTAGCAAAGGCATTTGACCCCTTCCCAAAGAAGGGACCTTAAGAAGTTCTTTAACATCTCTTAGTTATTTTCAACTCTAATTGGGAAAAACCTCTAATACATTTGATTTGAAGCCCAAATGAACCCTACGGTTAAAATGGACAATTAGGGCAGTTTATTTTACTTTCATCCGCTGAAATGTTGTATTTATTTGCTTTCTCACATCATGATAAAGCCAGGTTTGGTTTCGTTTTTTTTGTTGTTGTTGTTGTTGTTGTTGTTGTTTTTCTTTTTTCTACTCCTCTATCCTATTCTCTCCCCTATTTAACGGTGTCTGTCAGAAGAAGAGCTATCAAGAGGCAGCTATGCAAGTTAATCAGTCAGGGCCTGAGCGCCCAGGAACTGTTTGTTACAACAGCAAAGGGAATGAAGCATATATAATGAAGCCTCCAAGCAACAGACTAATTAATACCTCTCTCTTCTTTGAAGAAAATGACCCAATATTGAACTCCAGTGGATTATACAACATTTTAATTTACTATCTGCTAAAAGGAAGACTACTTTATAAAATGCATTCCTATTTATTCATTCGCTGATAACACTAGTAGTCATTCAAATTGGACCCCCTGGCCAAGGTCTTAAAAGAAACTTGACTAGGACAAGTAGATATTTAATATATGTCATTATACTCATGCCTCTTGTTTCTACTGAAGCAGATACCATATGGAAAGAATTTTGTGTGTTGCTGGCACACAGGGCAGCCAGTAACCCCTACTTGTTGCTTCTTCCTCCTCTCCCTCCACTTTTGTTCATGTTATTATTGGCAAAGTGCTTGCAAAGATTTGCTTTCCAGACAACAATTCAGAATAAAAGGCAGGAGATAACCACTTAGAAATAACAGAGGAAATCTAGTCAAATGAAAAACTGCTGAGGAATTAAGAGAGGCAGCATGACAAAATCCTACACCTCACTTTGTTGCCAGGTATGGGAACATGAAAATCTTAAGCCTCCTGGAGCCTTTCCTCACCTGTGTACTAAGACACTGGAGCTAAATGGCCTTAAATGAACTTCCCAGATTAAAAATGATTCTGTAATCAAATGTTCCTCATGTTGCCAGATCTAGCAAATAAATATACAGATGTCCATGTTCCATGCAATATTTGGGATATACCTACCCTAAAAATTACTCATTGCTTACCTGGAATTCAAATTTAACTGAGCATCCTATATTTTATCTGCCAGTTCCCCTTCCCCTTTCTGAGAAATTAATAAGTAATGCTATAATTTAACTTCCAGGCTTGGATTTTTCTATAAATCCACCACTTCCTCACTGTGGTACTCAAGCAATTTATTTAATTTTTCTAATTATCTTTCCTCATCTATAAAATGGGATAATAATTATTAGAACCTGCTCATAGGATTGTTGTGGGAAGTAAGTCAATCTATACAGTGCTTAGCAGAATATTATGCATCTAATAAATGCTTGCTCTTATTATTGTAATTATTTTCTTATTATGTTTGCATTGAATAAAGTATTTGTTGAAAGAGCAAATAAGTCAATAAGCAAAGTTTGGTTTGATCAGAAAGATAGAAAATGTCTTTGCTGAGCAAGGTGGAGGGAGAAGAAGAGTGTGTGAATAAATTGAGACTTCCTAAATTACACTGTAAGATTTTCCTGTAATCCCTTAATAATAATTACTGTCAGGCTTCAGAATGAGGAACGCTTACAGAATTTTCTTCCAGTGTTTTATACATTTCATTTTTCATTTCAACTCAGAATAAAAGGCAAAAGAATTGGAGTGAAACAAGTGAGATAAGCCCAAACAAAAATGAGGAAAAGGAAAATATGTAAATTAAGAACACACTTATCACTAGCCCTTAAAAAAAAGGAATTGACAGGGACCTCTAGTGAAATATTTCTGTCTAGAGGCTGGTTTACAATCCCTGCCAAGATTACCTGTGCCTGGATAGCAGCCAATATTTAAGCTTTTCTCTTCAAAGTGTCCTATCTGCCCCTTCCACCTTCATGTTCTCAAGAAGTCTCCTAAGAACCCATCAACACCAATACAAAAGCTATAAAATAACATTTTCCTCTTGGCTAGATGCAAAAACGAGAACAGCAGAAAGGTTCTCTATGAAACTTGTTTGAATCACTATCAACTCATTCTTTCTGCTGACTAGACGAGTAAAAAAACTAACAAATAAAGGGGGCCTTAAGTTTCCAGCTACATCAGCGGTTTCCAAAGACCATTCCTTTTTCCCTGGAGCCAGGATCAACATAAATGATTCACTGTCTTTATAGCTGTATTCATAGGTATGTGAGGGTATCCCACAGACTCAAATGAGTCCTTTGTCTTTATCTGGACTCAAGAGATTAATTATTCCTGTCAGTGTAAGTCTGTCTTCCTGTTAACAAATCCCAGTGGGTCTTTTTCCCTAGTCAATCAGATAAACTCCAGATTCCAACATTTTAAGGGAATTTTTTTTCCATTACATTGCTGCTTAATTGTGCTGCCTCTAAAGAATATGTGACTCTCTATAAGGCCTTCAATTTCCCCTCCTAATTTCTTTAATGAGAGACCAGTCTGACAACTTCATCAATTTCACAAGTATACACTGTTGTTTGTTGAAGAGGATTCTCAGTGATTATAGGAACTCTGTTCTAGTCTCACATTCCCATTTTAATAGTAAACTTTAAGAGAAATCTGAGGCAGTCAAGTTGAGAACTGAGCAGATTAAATGGCAGCCTTTGCACATGTATGTGTGACCTGCTCAGCAGAGAGAAGCAAGTTCAGGCAATTTTGTTATATTATCAACTATCTAAGAATAAGTGGCATTTTAAAGCTATAGGAACAAAAATGTGCATGTGAAAATACTTTCTAAAATTTAAGCTTATCACTATAAAATCAAGTATTATTAGTTTTATTTAGAGAACAAAGAGGAGAAAGATGCATAGAAAGCTACCATTGAGGTTTGAAAGTCTCCAAAGAAGAAATATGACGAGAGAAAAGACAATGTATTGTGGTCTCCACTCTGTTCCTATTATTTCATTTCTCAGAGCCTCAGTTTCATTTATAAAAGGCAAATGATGAGGTCTACTTCAGAGTTTCTTATTTGATTAAACATAATAATGTATATAACACCACCAAAAATAGTGTCTGACAGTTAGTAGATGTTCAATAAAGGCTAATTTCCATTGTGCTCTTCTTCAGCATTCCTTTTTGAAATAAAAATATAACTGAAGAGGCCACAACTTGATTCCTTTATTACTTCCGAGCAGTTTCTTTATTAACCCTGTAGGAATCATGTCAGAATTCTCCATAGAATATACTAGAAGCAAAAGTTATTCTTAGACTTAATTAAACTTGGAAATTTTAACTTTTCCTCTCTCTCATAATGGTATTCCTCACCCAAGGTAGAGCTTACTATTAGTTTGAAAATGAATCATGAAGATAGACCTGGAGAAAGAAAAATAATCCATGCAATGGGAGACCTTCCAATGAAGACGTGCATCTTTCTCAATCCTGAATAACAAATCACAGAATCAGAGGCACAGGGGAGGGACTACTGTGTGACCACTCTTTAAAGGTTCCACAGATGATTCTAGCACCTGACAAGGATCAGGACACAGCACTGATGTAGAGCAAGCTTGTGCCTAGAAGGTAACAAAGCGTTCTATCAGAAAGCTCAACAAAATTAGTATTGAAACATAAGAGCTGAAAAAAAAAGCAGAAACCTGTAATAGAAGAGTCCCCTCTACATCTACAGACGAAATGGGACCTCTTTCCTTAAAGAAGAATTACATGAAAAAGAGGCATTGTCTACTGTCTATGCTCAACCTCGTGTACTGAAATACCAAATAGCACCTGACCCAGTGTATTTCACAAAGTACATTCAGTAAAGTTGTCTAATGTCATCAAAACAGTGAAGGACTGATCTGCATGGAGAATACACTTAGACTCAAAATCTACTTTATTGTCTCCTCAACAAGCATCCAAAACACAATATGGTGAAATCTAATGTGGGCAGATGGAAGGAGAAAGCTAGAAGATGAAAGGAGATAAGGGTAGTTAAGTTCATAGGAGTAACTCTAGGAAGACACTTGGAAAAAGAGTAGATCCATCCAGCTGTAAGGACTGGCTTGGTGTGATCTTCAGTTGAGAGAAAAATGCCACAATGAAGAAGTCTTAAGGACACACTACAGAGCATGGTGCCAGCTGCTAGAAGGAAAACTACAATTGACCAGACCAGAGATGGAAAGTCCCCAAGCTAAAGCTATGTCAGAGGCCTGGAAGAGGGGGAAAGATGGAGTGTTTAAAGGCAAATTGACAAAAGTGAAGCTGAGAAACAAAGGAAATCATTCAAAGACTATTTCTGATTCCTTGTTTTAAAGATGGCAACATTATCCTGAGCTTGGGATAAAGTCTTAGAAACTTATATTGTCATTATATTCCATTTGAACGAAAGGGCATGGAACCCAAATTTTGGATAGAAAAGGCTGAAAGATCCAGAGATTTCTGGCAAAAGGAAAAAACCTAAAATTTGCCTGTAATATTTGCTTACAATTATTATTTATTTGTGTATATTTCTTTTTCTCTTAGGGACTCTAAACCTGTGATCTTTGCATTCCACATGGTGCCTAGTAAAATACCTGACTCAAAAATCTTGAGCTCAATTTGATCATAAATCATAATTTGATCAGATGCCATCTGGTCTGAGTTATAAAGTCAGATAAGCCTAGGTTGAAACCAGTTTCATCACTCATTAGCTGTGTGACATTGAAAAAATTAATTATTCTTTCTAAACTCGACTTCCTCATCTGAAGATGGAATTGTTGAAAAGACTGAAAGAGACAATATGTATAAAGTACTTGCTATAGTGCCTAGAAAATTGCCAGCATTTAAGAAAGGGTAGTTCCTATTATTTTTATTATTGAGCTCTTTATTTTTTCTTCTCACACACATAATCCATGGTATCTGATGCTACACATACATCAGTCAGCTAGAAATCCAAGTAAATCAATAAATAAGAAAAGGACACCAATCAATCTTCCAATTTTTCTACCTTGAGAAGATCTTGGCAACTGGTAGTGAGAAAAAACAAAAATCTGCTACAGAGATGCATCATCTTTGTTATCAGAACAGAGTGAGATGATATCACAGTTATCAGGGGTCTTTACAAATGAAGACAGCTCTACTGATATAATGCTATTTCATTCAGTCTTCTTCAAAGAATCAAGCAATAAATAAATAAATAAATAAATAAATAAATAAATAAATCCATCCTGCTAAAAAAACAATTGAGATGCCTTAGCTTTTGAAGAAATGCATAAAACAGAAAATATAGCTTTAGTTTTCGAAAAGTAGACAATATTTCATTAGAACAGGAATAAAAATATAAATTAATGGAAATTTTCCCATCCAAAGACATTGTTCTTAGAATACTGGTTCAGAATTTAAAATGAAATCATTTTATAGTCTATGAAGTTACATTTTCTGAGAAGATGACTATCAGGACATAGCTAAAGACAATCATCTTAATATATTCTGGGCAGACCCAAGGAAATGTTAGCACTTTAAACTGAGACCTAGGGGTACCTGGGTGGCTCAGTCAGTTAATCATCCTACTCTTCATTTCAGCTCAGATCATGATCTCAGGGTTATGGGATTGAGTGCCACATTGGGCTCCCCACTCAATGGAGAGTCTGCTTGAGATTCTCTCTCTCCCTCTGCCCTTCACCCTCCCCTCACACTCTCTCTCTCTCTAAAATAAATAAATACATCTAAAAAAATAAAAATAAAAATAAACTGGGACCTAAATTTGGCTTTGGTCTAGGCCCAGAAAAAATATTTATGTATGATTATTTCCCAGATACACATAAAAAAGAAATTGAATTGAAATATGTGAATGTCATTGGATTATGTCATTCTAAGCAGATAGATTTTAAAATCTAAACTATTCCTATTTTGAAAACAGTGACATTTAACTGTTCTTTTCCTGCTATTCCCACTTCTTATATGAATTGAGTGATACTGTAAATCCCCCTCCAAAATTATTTAGCAATACTTAAAATTCAGTAAAGAACATTCCCACCTCCAGGAGATACCTCTCCTTCATTATTATGGATGACTGACACATAAACAAATGTGATGCCCAGAATTGGAGCCAGTCCTTTTCTTGCAAATATTCACACATCAAACAATTCTTTCCTCATTTTCATAAAGACAGTTCTGGCCGTATTATCATAGCTAAAGGACAAAGTAGATAGCTCTCAAAACTCAATTGATCTTAGTTATCTAAGTCTTACTTTAAATGAAGATAACAGAAATCCTTTCTCTATGTAAAAAGGTTAAGCTTAAAAAAAAAAGTGAACGATTTTCTGGTTCATCCTAAATAGGCTTTGGAGAAAGAATTGCTAAGTGTGAAACTCCTCTCCTACTGAATTTCATTGATCAAAGCATTTTGTAAAACAAGCAAATGCAAAATTTTGAGAGGCATTTAAAGGCCTTGTCTTTTGGAAGTTAATACCCTTTGCTTAATTTATCATTGATTTCCATTCTCTTTTCCTCTCTTACACTCTCACCATGTATAAAGGAATATAACAAGATTCTCGTTTGTCAAGAATTTAGCTTGAATTGTTCAAGCTCCAGATACTCATGGGGACTGTAAAGCATAGGAGGTATGCATTCATTTGGATCATATCAATACCTATCGCATCCCTACTATGAGCCAGGTTCTGGGTAAGCAGTGCTGGCTTACTCCTGCCTCTGAACACCACATAGCAGGTGCTTCTTGATATATCTTTGTCATGTTTGTTCACAGGGAGTACATTAATAGAGTCCCAGGAACTCGAAAAAAAGCACTCATCCCAGGCTGGCAGGAGGGTAAAGAGAAAGTGCCTCCCTCCACAAGCCTTTATTGCTTGCACATATGCTAGTCAAGCACTGCTGGGCTCTGCTGCCCCATCACAGGAGGATCATCCAGCTCTGTTCTACCTCCTTACTCAACTGTTCAGGTCTTCAATATTCCTCTGTATCCATCCTAGAAGAGATTCAATGCAACTCCCCAGAGGTCCAAACTATAAATGGGGAAGCTTTCTTGCTGATGACCCCTTCCCAACCCTTCTCTACACCCCTCCTCTCCTCCTTCCAAAATCTGGGGCTAGAAGTATAAATAATGTTGACATATAAAATACTAATTTTAATTATAATTTTTGATTATACAAAATACCGTCCTGCTCAGAATGCTTTTTGACTTAATAATAATAATAATAATAGTAGTATTTATAAAAACTTACCATGTGCTAGGAAATGCATTTTACATTTCCTTCCCTAAGTGGCCCTGCAAAATAGGTATTAGGGCCAAGGAAGTTAAGTGTTGGGTAGGTCAATCCCTGACTTGACCAAGGTCAAACAGTAAGTGATGGAGACAATATTCAAACCAGGTCTGTTCAGATGCCAAAGGCCAGCTTTTCAAAACACCCCATGCTGCTTCATAAGGTCAGGATGTGAGAAGCAAAGCAAAAATAAGATTATAGCCCTAGGAATTTGCTGAATACAAATCTGTTACCCTTCAAAAATTTAACAAAAGCCAAACCAAAAGAAGTATTTAATTTCTTTCAACAAAAGACAAACACTGTAGAATAAGTTCAAGTAGCCTAAACTTTTGATTTGTACTACTGTGAGTAGAACATACAGTAGTTTATGTTTAAATGAATGCTGGCAATGGAGTAGAATATAATGCACCATAATTGATTTATGGATACTGTGTCTCTTAATAACTCACAGTTAGCAATTTCCAATTTTAAACCAATCCCCTTCAATAAGAGCCTGCTCAAAACACTTAACATCATTTACTTTGAATACCTGGGGCTAGAGCAAATGTTGCCCACCATAATAACCTGATCAGCTAAGCCTGCAGTAAATGTGTTACTCCTACCACCCACATGTTGCTCTGTCCAGTGGTTTGCCCTATAGGTCAAATTCTCCCCTAAAACTTATTCTACGCACAGTATTCAGGTTATGTTGCCTAAGGTCTCAACTCCATTGCCATCTCTCCATTCATGGAAAACTCGGACATCTTTGACCCTAATTCTCTTTCTATATATCATTTTCCAATCTTTGTAAACATACATAAATATTTATATATATTTATGTAAACAATTTATTCATCCCTTCTGTACGTAGACCAAGTAACTCACTCAGGGTTTTGTTGTTGTTTTAAACACCGGATAGACTCTAGTTTAGGAAGAATGGTTTTACTTTCCCTATAACACAATTGTAATGACAAAAGAGCACTCTATATTCTCAATTCCCCCTTATTTTGGTCAGTTTCAAATAACTATCTCATTTTCCACAACTCTATTTCATTTTTACACACAGATACCATCGAGTCTCTGGCTTATCTCCATTTTAATCACAAGCATTATTTCTCTTCTCAGCACAATAATTTCTACAACTTGTGCAATCAATAGTATCAATTGACTGAATTATTTTAAATATATATAGCTAGATAAAGTTTTTTTTTAACCAAATATCATACAAACCATGAACACCAACAATTAACTTTCCAGAAAGCATTTAAGCATGTATTTTTGTTAAACATCTCTGTTCCTTCCACTTTGAAACTCATCAAGTTCAGAGCTACTCAATAGAAATATGATGCAAGTCACGTATGTAATTTTAAGATTTCTAGTAAAAGTAAAAAGAAACAGGTGAAATTAAATGTTATCATTATTATTAAAGTATTAATATAAATTAAGTAAATTTATTTATCCCAACATATCTGAAATATTATCAATTCCAACATGTCATCATATAAAAATTGAGATATCATATACTTTTTAAAAAGATTTTATTTATTTATTCATGAGACACAGAGAGAGAGTGTGTGTGAGAGAGAGAGAGAGAGAGAGAGAGAGAGGCAGAGACGCAGGCAGAGGGAGAAGCAGGCTCCATGCAGGCAGCCTGACGTGGGACTCGATCCCAGGTCTCCAGGATCAGGCCCTGGGCCGAAGGTGGCGCTAAACCACTGAGCCACCTGGGCTGCCCTTGGATACTTTTGTGTATTAAAAAATCTAGTATATGTATTTACTCTCAATTCAGACAAACCACATTTCAAGTGCTCAATGCCACCTGTGGCTAGCAGCTACTATATCAAACAGCACAGGTCTAGATCAGTGATTCTCAACCTCACGGCACACTGGAATCACCCAGGTAGCTTTTAAAAATCTGGGTGTTCAGACCACCCTCAAACCAATGACTAAGAATCTCTGGGAATAAGACTCAAACACCAATATTTATTAAAACTTCCAAATGATGAGCAGCCAAAGTTGACAACAACTTATCAAAAACAGTATAGAGAATGTTAACAAACACAGGAATGTCACCACTTGTTTATTTAAATGTCAAGAGATGCAACAATGGAGCTCATAACTTGTATGAGAGCAAGAGAGACATTACAACAAGTATTCACAACGTTGTGAAAACCACTCAAATAAAAATGTGAACAAAATACAACAGGATAAAAGAAAGGGAAAGAACACCAATTAGTAGACTGATAAAGGGCTAAGTACCCATGTGCTAGCTGGTAGAGATTGTTAAAGGGCATCAGCTCAGGACTAGCGAGTACTTTTTGAATGGGGACCATTAAGCGGTTTTCTGTGACCTGAGCAAAAGGCATTTTAGCCCATACTATAAAAAACTCATTAATCAGAACTGAACTCAGATTTTATAATTTCTAATAGATGTTGAGCCACAATTTGCTTTTGCCCTATATATGGGGGGAAATGGTCTATTAAAGGAAAAGAAAATTTTAATAGAAAATTTAAAATTAATATATTATCTAAATAAATAAAAATAACTGACATATTCATAAATGAAACTCTTAATCTATTAGCTTGATGCACTATATATATTAAAAGATTATCAGAGTTATTCAATTATATTTGTGAAGAAAAGCATAGTAATTCAGACTTATTTCAAGTTTATGAGTCTTTTTGTGATATGAGCACAAATGCTCTTGAATCTATTTTTCCACTGTCAAATATGGTTCTTAGTATAAGCTTTCTAGGACATTTTATCCAATTTATCTACTATAGTTGTAAAGTAAGAATATGTCTCCAGCACCCTCCCTACCCTAGGTTCTTTTTCTAGTATATCCTCATTCCCTTATTTGCTCAAAATGAGCTCAGAATGGTCCTCCTGCATGAAACCTCCCTGACTATTCCCCACAGCCCCTCTGTCTGTGTCACCTGGAATACTACAGACAAGCTTCTTGTTATACTTACTCATATAGACAAGTAAGCACAAAACTGTAATTTTTTTCTTGCAATACTATGAGCTACTTATGGGCAGTTTCATGTCTTTTTTGCTTTCCTATCTCCAGCCCCAGCACAATGTGTGGCACATGGTAAGTACTCCAAAATATTCTTCAAGTTATATTAAAACAGAAAAGGGCATTTCATAGAACCAAACCAAGAACCAAAATATATTTCTACAAGAATAAAAGATTTACACACACACAAAAAAAGATTTATGCATTAAGCAAGGGTGCACAGAGATTTCTTAAAACTGATTATTTCACTTTAAAAGGAAAGAGAAACAGCAAGTATCTGCTTGTATGCTGGAAATTTCCCTACAAAGTAACATTATGATTTTCTCCCCTTGAAAGAGAAAAGCATATATATCATGATTTCTACACTGAGTATTAGGGAAGTGAACATGTTTTGTTCAAATAACAAAATAATTGGAGTTACTAATACACTGGTCAGCATGACCCAGCCAGGAAACTTGATCTGCTAAACTTACCTTCCTAAGTAATACAAAGATAATTGGGCCAATAGAAATAATAATGTGCTGCACAACGCTCTCCCTAGATCTTCAGAAAAAAATAAGTCGGCAAATAAGAGAATCACCTTTGAGAGAAACAGAATACTGTGGCTCTGGCCTGCTCTGAAGGACAAGAATGATAAGGCAGGGACAAGGGTTCAGAGGAGTGAAGGACTCATTGCTCACAGACCAGGGCTGTTGCATGTCTGCTGTAATGATTAAATGTCGCTCCTGGGGCCCAATTCTACCATCCCAATCTCCCTTGGGACATAAAAATATAGAACCTTACAAGGTGGAGCCCTGTTCCATGAGACTCCTTCATGCTACATCTGCTGTTGGACTCATTCATCTGATACACAGAATGCCTAGACCATAAGTATATCTTATATTAAGGCCATAGGTGAGGTGGATGTTTGGTAGTTATTGGCATTGCCTCATTTATTCCCAATAATGCTCAAGATATATGAGATTTTACACACACACACACACACACACACACACGCAGCCCATAACATAGATAATTCTACCAATTCAACAAACAATAATAACCTATGCCAGAATAGGAACTCTATAAGCTAAGGTTATCTGCAAACCTCTTAAATTGGTCCTCCTTGGGAAAAAAATAGTAATACATTAATCCCAGACACATTACAAGGCCTTGCTTCTTCATTTCCTCTTTATTTAGGAAATCATCTTTTCCTTTTGCTCCCAAATGCAACTGCATCCCTAAAAATGCCAATCAGCCTTCCTGTTTAGAAACTTACAGTATTTCACATATTATTTCTTTAATCCAAATCAGAGTCTTAAATAGGTTTTGAATATATAGTCCTAATAAGCTTGGAAATAATAGTTCTCTCTTCAAAGAGAACAGTATTGTTAATTTATAACTGGCTAAGGTTAAATTAATAAATCATAATCAAGCAAAAGTAGGTCTTGAAGAAACTGCCTTAAGCCTCCATGACTTTACAATTCCATATTCAGCACTCATAATAAATCCCAATTCATGTGTGTGAATATATAAATATTCATGCATTGTTAAATGTGCACCTATAAATGCACAGGATACATATGCAGATGTAAATGTATTTTATGACTTCAGCTTATGAAAATGTCTCATAGACATATATTGGTCTTGGAGAAACTACCATTTTGATATCCATTAGATGTAATATATGAGTTTACCATTGTGTCACCATCATGGTATAATGCTATTGTCTAAGATTTATCTATTAGATAACTCAGAGGTATGTAAATGCTCTAGAAATAAAAAGAAAATTGTTAAGCCATTAAATCATGGTCATTAAAACATTTCTGTATCCATCATAATCTAATCCTCCAACTCCATCAAGTTTTAGCAGCAACGACTTCCAAATCCATTTACCACTTTTGGGTCTTCCTCTGCATCCTTGTTAAATGATGACAAATAGCTTAGATTGGCTAACTGCTATTGAAAGATCAAGCCTAAGCCAAGCTTTGAAAACCCAAACCAATGATTAAATCAATAGAGTTGCCCAAATTAAGAAGCAGGCAAAGCTCCACATTAAATGGCTAAGCTTTAGTACTCCCTGAGTTCTACTGTTTACTCAAACCAGGAAGCCAGAATGATAAAATTAAACATTTGGACTGTGCTGCAGTCACAAAAGTTCTCAAAGAATGTTAGAAGGAAATTTTATCTCCTTTTCATATTGCACAGATTGAGGAAACCATTTGATTCAGTGGCTCAATGCTAATAAGCCTTAATTGACAACAATAAACTTTTATAAATAAACTACTTGATCCATGCTAAGTTTGTATTGGCTTGTAAATGGGGTGGTAACAATGCTACAAACAAATAACCAAGGGATAGGAAAAAAGCTATAAGAATGGGAAGTATGTGTTGAATACTTTATATATTAGACTTTGTGAAGTGTCTGAAACGTATTATTCCATTTCATCCACATTGATTCATTCATTCATTCAAATGAATTCACAGGTACACATATGTACAAATATATATCTACACATACATCCACATACCACTGGATATGAAGTAGATGAGGAAACTGAGGTCCAGAGTGAAGTTACTCCAAATCTCACAATTAGTGAATTGCCAATAGGGGCAATAGGCTTGGACAGGTGATATGGGCTTCCAGTACTGAGATCTAAGCCAACCAGGGACACAGGCAGTCACAGAATTACAGCATAGAAGGCAGAAGTCCACAGATTCATTTAAGGTAGAAAGACATAGGAGGAAACAGCTCTTGAGTATAAATCAGGGTTCATGTTGAGATTCAAGTCTCACATCAGAGAAAAGTTAGATATCAAAAAGGAAGCATTTCAGGATTTGAAAAAGCCCCTGGATGCTTTGGCCCAATTTATAAGACACCAATCTGTGCTAATTGTGTATAAGCCCATGGAGGCAGAGGCAGGGTCTGCCAGTCTTTGCAACTGAACACCAGCTCTAGGCTGAAGACCACTTATGCTTCTAAAATCTCCACTACAGAGTTCCAAATGTGGTGCTTTCCTCTTTTCCAATTATCACTATCCTCATCTCCATATTAGAAAAAAAAAGCAAGAACAATAAGAAATCTACTTAGTTCAGTCATCTGGGAAATGCCATGGATAATACAGTACTATGGGTCAAATAATGCATTCAAGAACAAGTCAATTTAGCGGGGAAAGAAAAATCAAATTGCTTATTTTACGTCATGCAGAGCAAAAAATAAAGAAAGAAAGAAACCATTTGAATGTTGTGCTTTTCAATATATTGATATTGGGTAGACATAAGCATATTCACCAGTCATCTCCACACTTTGTCCCTTTGGTATATTATTTTTTAAACTGCCTTTTCTTCTTGGAATCAAATATGTTTATCCTTTTGGGATGCTTAATTCCTTAATGTCAATCAATTTTTTTTTTTCACTAAGCAAGCAAGTTCTTTGTTTTTTCAACTAAATTCTTTAATCAGCTTTTGTTCAGAAACTGTTTATTTCTATCTGCATTACAAATGCTAGATTTAACCAATCTCTCAACCCAAGATAATACAAGGAGGAATCCTGTCAGTTCACCCATTCCTCTCAGGAACAAGACACTGTATTCTGTATTTTTGAGGAAAAGAAATAATAGGATTAGACTAAGATTGAGGATGAGAGGATGTCAGACCAAAGGCATGTGGTCCTTCTAGAGTCTTCCCATCTTATATGGGGAATTGTAATCCATTTGTGCTAAATGTTTTGAGTATTCTCATTATGCAAAAAACATTAGAGCCTAGTATATTTTGTTACCATAGTTCTGCCTACTGGGAACTATAATTAAAGCACATTTGAGCAAATGCAATTTTATTTGTTATTAAGCAACTAAAAGCTTAGTCAACCTTGCAAATATGGCATTATTTTAGGATTACAATATGAGCCAGCCAGTAAACTCTATTAGGTCCTATCTTTATTAGCAATGCCTCCTGTTCCTTTTATAGGAGACTTCTATACTATGTAACAGTGGTTCTCAACCTTAGGATGCATCAGAAGATTTGTTAAAACAGTACTGAGCCAGGCTCCCATTCCCTCTGATTCCTTAAATCTGGGATAGAGCTCTGAAATTTGCATTTCTAATATGTCCCTAGGGCATGCTGATGATGCTCATCTGCAGACCACACTTCAAGAACCACTGCTATACAACGTAGTGGTTAGAGCTTTGGAGTCAATCCCACCTAGGTTCATATCCTGGCTTTTCTAATAGCTATATGTCCTTAGGCAGCCTACTTCATCTCTCTAAGCCCCAGTTACTTACTCCAGTTAGTGGACATAATAATACCTATCCAATAGGCTTACCATGAGAATTAAATGAGATAAAAATATAGAAAGTACTTAGCCCAGTGCCTGGCAGGGGAAAAAAGTAATGCATGGAAGTGATCGGTGTATTATTATTATTGTTCTTAATTGGATAAGTATATCAACAGCTACCTCAAAGTATTTATAGCCAGCAGTGTGCATCAGACTCACTTGATGCACAGGTAAAATTTTTGTAAAATCTACACAATGAGCTACCATCCCCCTCAGAGATTCTGATACAGTCCATATTTCATTGACTCTAAGATGCCACCAATTATAAGATGGACCACTATGTTATGTACTGCTAAGAAAGAAATTCTGCAATTATACCAGGATTAAACTAATAGAAAATACATCCATATTTCAGAAATGAGAAAATGTGAAAAAATGTACATCCTGGAATTAATAAAATACAGTAGGTACAGAGGTGAATTTGCGCTTGCCTCCCAGACTACTGTGATGTGCAATTATGGTTAAAAATCACTGACCTAGTCAATCTGCTAGCTGCAGAGGAAACCCAGAGTTCAGATGCCTCAAAGCTAAGAGAGCTCTCAGGTTGGAAGCCCTGGAACTAGAACATAGCCCAGTCTCATGATTCATTATATAATTCCATTGGCTATTAATGAAATAAAAACATTTCTGCTTGGTTTAATAGCATCTACATTCTAACCTTGGAGAGGACTTTTCCCACTGAATAGCTGTTACTCACATGATGAGAACAAATCAATCTATTGATAGAGCCAAACAGATCAGAGGACAATTTAGTACAGTCTGCAGGAAGTGTCAAGCCAAGACTTTTCTTCACAAACATGAATCCCAATCCTGAGATTTGAGGAGCACAGGGGGAATCTTTTAAGGAACACAAAACACAATTTCCATTTAGAAGAGAAGGGAGGATGGTCAAGGTCCCACACATTACTGAGACTGCCCATGGTAAGTTTTTATCTTCCATCTTGATTTTTAAATTGTACTTTGTAAAGTGTTGGGGAAAAGAAGCTGATTTTGTATATTCTTATTATTTGAGCAAACTCATGGTAGATGCAATTTCCCTTCAGCCTAAGAACCTTGGATGAAGACATTAGTAGCATATGACCTCCTTCAACTTTATACTAATGCTCTCACCCATAGGAATGCATTCATTCTGTAACAAAACATCGAATCTGACATTTCTATTTGGGAGCTTACAATTTCTAATAACTTCAGCAAATGGTCTCTGGTAGTCTCCATATGTGAGTGAATTATAACAAGAAAATAAAATAATAATAATTTTAGCTCCTGAAAATTCTAAGAATGTAAATCACTAATGAAATGTTGAAATAAAACTATACTTGTATTTGCAAATTTCCAATTATGAAAATTTCATTTAACTCTTTCCTATTTGTGACTACCCAGTCCCTCCTTAAATGAATGAGATCACTAATAACTACTAGTTTTCTAATGAGGACTCATTCTAGATAAGACAAACAAACATAAGATGTATAAGTCAAGGAGTACAAAGGACATTTTTAAAGGTCAAAATAGTGACAAACTATAGGAGTCATAGCTACAATTGAAAAATACATGAGTTTGGATGATTTTCTCACTGTATTGGAACCACACACACACACACAAACACACACACACTTCATGAAATCTATACTTCCAAAAATATTTTTTTTGTATGTTGGAAACCTCTCGTGGTCCTGGCTCATATTAAATTCCTTTCTATTGTTATATATTCAAGATTTACCACAATAATGTTTTCAAAACTGTGATGTTCTTTTTTTTTTTTTTAGATTTTTTTTTTTTTTATTCTTGAGAAATAGAAGGAGAGACAGAGCCAGAGACACAGGCAGAGACACAGGCAGAGGGAGAAACAGGCTCCATGCACCGGGAGCCCGACGTGGGATTCGATCCCGGGTCTCCGGGATCGCGCCCTGGGCCAAAGGCAGGCGCCAAACTGCTATGCCACCCAGGGATCCCCAACTGTGATGTTCTTAAAGCTTCATGTCTCTAGTTACAGACTAGGAAATACAAGATATCATAAAACAACAAAAATGTCTACATAATTTAAATGATTCCACATGTAGAATATAATTTAATATGAAATTCAGTCACCTGAATAATGACATCCTAGACACTGGTCATTAAGAATATCTGTCAACTTAGAAGAGAAGGAAGCAGCAATATCATTATAGGAAATTAGTTTCTGTTTTACTATAAATATAGAAGATGGTATTTTTAACCAATCTATCTTAAAGGTTTAATTACACAATGAATGCAATCCTTACTTTCCGTATAAGGAAAAGACTGAGCTTGTAATTCTTCAATTCCATTCACCAATTGTAATATCCAACTGACTCATGTGACCTTTCCACAAGGATTTATCATCATTGAGGGAATCTTCGAGTACCTTATCTATTTTTCCCAAAACATATAAACATATATAAAGTTTGATGTCATTCATGTATTTGCTGATTTTAAATATTTTCAGTTCCTTGGAAGATATAAGAAAAAATTTAAAAATAAGCATTAGCAGTGCCTTGGAGATTCTGGTTTGTTTTAGTAAAAACAGCAATTATTTCAAATCCTCTGCTGATTAGAAAGTAGCAAATCTCACATGATATGTCAAAGCGTTTTGATATTATGTTTTACACTCCCATGAAATGCTATTAGCATCTCTAATAATTATCTGAATGTTCAACTTTTCCCAATATTCTTCTCTCAGTCTCATGTGTTTGTTAGATTATTGTTTACCTAAGAAAAATATGCTACAAAGAGGCCCACACAGGGATGCCTGGATGGCTCAGCAGTTGAGCATCTGCCTTCAGCCCAGGGCATAATCCTGGAGTCCCGAGATTGAGTCCCTCATTTGGCTCCCTACATGGGGCCTGCTTCTCCTTCTGTCTGTGTCTCTGCCCCCCTTTTTGTGTCTCTCATGAATAAATAAATTTAAAAAAACCTTTAAAAAAGAGGTCCACACAACAATTTCAGGAGGAAAGAATAACAGCCAAATACCCTTTCCTTCTTTAGTATAATATCTAGAATTCCAGAAAATGTAAGTCACGGGGTAATTTAGCCCACTTCACCTTCAGAGAAACTTCTAGAAATTTTCAACTTATCCTTGTATATGGAGTGGAGTAAGTAAATTAGGTGCATGAATAGTAAGGCAGATTAGACACAGTTTCAACAGCTATACTCAGAGGGTGCTAATTAATAGAACAACATCAATCTGGTTCCAGGTTTCGAGTATCATAGAAGGATTCTTTCCTAGGTTCCATTTGTTTCAACATTTTACTCAATGTCCTGGTGAGAACAGAAGAGAATCATAAAATTTGTAAAAGGGAAAGTGACCATATTAGATATTAGATGACTCAATTAGGATTGAAAGAGAGGCTGACAGGTGAGAAGAAAGGGCTAAAATAATAAAATGAAAAGTTTTGAAGTAAACTTTAAATGAGGTGATTAAGTCCAAAAGGACAGTAGTCTTGTACAGAATGAACAGTAGCAACAGTTTAGTAGCAATCCATGTTTAGATATTTTAGTCTTTAGAAAGGTTAATATAAATCAACAGTAGAAAGAATATTTATTGAATGAATGAATAAAATAGTGTAGAATCAGTGGGAGAAAAGGGGAGGGAAAAAGAAAGAAAGGGAGGTGAAGGTATGGAGAGGAGGAAAAAGGGAAGAAAAAGGGAGGGGGAAAGGAGAATCTATATGAAGAGTATCAAAAGCTCCATTTGTTTCTGTGCTGCCAAGACCAGCCTCAAAGTACTGAGGTATAAATATAGACAAATTGGATACATTCAGGGGTAATCTGAGACATACAAACAGTCAAATCAACAAATCAATTAACATTCAAGAAATTCTTGAAGGAATCAGGCACATTTAGCCTTGGAGATCTGATAATCATGTTCAAATGCCCTAAAAACTTTAAAGGGAAAAAAAAATTAGAAGGTAAGTAAATAAGCTGAGTGCTTGAATAAGAAGGCATATTAGGGATCCCTGGGTGGCGCAGCGGTTTGGCGCCTGCCTTTGGCCCAGGGCTTGATCCTGGAGACCCGGGATCGAATCCCACATCGGGCTCCCGGTGCATGGAGCCTGCTTCTCCCTCTGCCTGTGTCTCTGCCTCTCTCTCTCTCTGTGACTATCATAAATAAATAAAAATTTAAAAAAAAATAAGAAGGCATATTAGTCACAGTTTCAACAGCTATATCCAGAGAGTGGTAATTAATGGAACCATATCAATCTGGTTCTAGGTGTCGAGCATCATAGAAGGATTCTGTCCTAGGTTCCATTTGTTGTAACATTTTACTCAATGTCTTGGGTGAGAATAGAGATATCATCATAAAATTTGTTACAAGGAGGACAAATGAATGGAAGGCGTAAAGCAGCAGAATTAGATTCTGTTAAAGTAATTCAGTGTCAAGAGTTCTCCAAAGATGAAATGGCTCAGTTCTCAAAGGATAGAGCTACTAACCACTTTCTCCAGGATATATTAAAGCCCTGACTGGAAGATCCTTGGCACAGCTTTTGTAACAGTAATTCAAGCATAAGATAGGTGGGGACTAATTTTTGAAAGTCCCTCCCAACCTTAAGATTCCAATATTTAAACATTTTTCTTTGGTGTAAAGTAGGTTCTTGCAAAAGATTTTCTCTTATAAAAACAATGAAAACAAATGGTTAGTCTCAGGAAGATGATCTAAGTGTTCAGAAAACCCTAAGAGAATCTTCTATTTTGTTGCATGTTTGCTCTCTAGAGAACTAATCTCCTTCCCCTGGAATGTATTAATATCTGTTTGTCCTCTGCTATACTGGCTGACTTTGGGAATTTGCACACAGCACACTTTATCTTGCTAAATATAATAGTCTGTCCAGCATTCTTCCTTTATGAGAAATCCCTATTCACTTTCATAAATTATGTGAATGGATCTGAAGTGTATTTTGCTTTCTTCAACAGAAACTATTCCCAAAAGTAGCCTGAAAACATGCCAAACATCTGCTCCTACACACAGTTCAAAATATGATATTGATATGTATTATTATGGGTGAATTCTGAGTACAAGGCAAAATTACTCCTGAACAAATTCCACCTCCTCCCACAGCCTAGTCACAGGAAGCTCAAGGAAATCAGCATAATTCTAATATTTGCTATGCTAGCTGTAACTAACCAGGTAAGCCTGATAAAAGCTTACCATTTCAGAACATTCCAAAATCTAATATAAATTAGATAAATGTAGTATGATAAATATTTCTCTTATTTAACAAATATTTTAAATATTTTTTTATCATTTGCTGTACTTTCATATTCAAAAATGTTGTTTTTCAACTCTATGAGTTCTTGGGTGCCTGCGTGTTTTGAGTCTATTATTATATAGGCCTACCCCATCTTTTTTTTAATTTATTTTTTTATTTTAAATTCAATTAGCCAGGGATCCCTGGGTGGCGCAGCGGTTTGGCGCCTGCCTTTGGCCCAGAGCGCGATCCTGGAGACCCGGGATCGAATCCCACGTCGGGCTCCCGGTGCATGGAGCCTGCTTCTCCCTCTGCCTGTGTCTCTGCCTCTCTCTCTCTCTCTCTGTATGACTATCATAAATAAATAATAATAAAAAAAAATTTTTTTTAAAATAAATAAATAAATTCAATTAGCCAACTTCTAGTACATCATTAGTTTTAGATATAGTGTTCAATAATTTATCAGTTGTGTATAACACCCAGCGCTCATCACATCAGGTGCCCTCCTTAATGGCCATCACCCAATTAGCCCACTAGCCCCCCCTAGCAACCCTCAGTTTGTTTTCTAAGTTAAGAGTTTTTCTCCCTCTTTTAATAATCAAATGCAATTAATGTTTATCATGGCATAAAGAAAGGTAACCAAAATCCCTAAATCCTGAATTCTTTCTAGTCATCTACAGAAGCCTCTTCCATGCACAGCAAGTTCCCTAACAGTTATGTTCATAAAGACGTTCAGAGTAAATACAACCTTATTATTAACTAGGGCTTTGGCCTCAAACACTCCTTTGGTCTACTTCCCTGGTGAACTGGCCTAGACTTCATATGAGCTTGGCAGACTCCTCTTGTCCCTTGGGCTAAAGAATAATAAAAACAACCCAACAGCTAATCCTCTCAGTCTGATTATATCCCGATAAAGCCTCTGTTCTGGCACAGATTACATCTACCCAGAGCAGGCAGGTTTTCCTAACTGGTAAAGTCTTTCTATATACCTGTGCTGTCTGAAACAGTCGCCACTGTTCACTTAACACATTAAGTTAACTAAAATTAAATAGTATTTAAAATTCAGTTCCTTAGTTGTACTGGTTACAAATTCAAGTACTCAACAGCCACATGTGGGGCCAGTGGCTCCTGTATAGAACATTTTATCACACTATTGGACAGCACTGCTCTAGGATCCATTTTGTTCTTGACTTGGGCAAACCTTGGTTTTAGGGTTAGGCAGACTTTATCTTCCACTAAAGATCTGAGTGTGCAACTGTTTACCCATTTGTTCATTCAACAAATATTTATCAATTCCTTTCCTAGCAGCTTGATATATAATCATGAACAAAGAGATATAGTACCTCCTCTCACAGAGCTTATTATGCTCTAGAGGAAGACCAACAATAAACAAGCAAATAGCTAATAGAAAATATTATTTTTGTGAATTCAATGCTACTATATTTCCCTTATATACTTTAACCTCAAAGTAACAAGATGTTTTTGTTTCAAATGAGCCCATCTCTATAGTGGTCAGCCTTTCTCTTGATGTACTTCAGATGGTAAACACTGACGGTTTTAGGATTTACTTACTCTAGAGTGATTTTTAGTCTCTTTTTCTTTAGAATTTCTGCACACAGCTTAATTCTTGCCTGTGCCCTTGATTCCTCACAAAGAGTTCTATAGGCTTTATAGTTTCAATTACCACATTTATAGGTGTGACAACTTTAATTATTTATATTCCCAAATATACAAGACACAACTAGACATCCCCTCCTGGAAGACTCTACCCTAGCTTCTTAAATCTTGTCATTAGATATTCAGAATGCCTCTTCAATTCATATTTCTCTTCTATTCCCAGTGGGCCATATAATCTAAATGGTCATTACTCATACCTGATTTACTGAAACAACCTCCCAAAAAGGTTTAATGTCTCAATTTCTCTTCCTTTCGATTAATCATGCCACTAAATCATGTTTAATCATAAGAGTCTGAGATTTCCCCTCTCTATATTCTCTACACACCATGAAAATGCATGCCCACAACAAGTTTATCTCCATCCCCTCCCTGTTTGGGATCACCTCCCTGCTGCTGAGACTACCACTCTCTGCAGTGGTGCTAAAAGGACCAACACTGACAGATGAGTGCCTCAGAAGCTTGGCAGCCACCTCCTCTGACTTCACTTATCCCCATTAGCAGCTCCCAAAATGGCACCATTTCAAGGAACATTGACCCAGCCGCCAAACTCATTGGGGTGGTTGGCTCTGGGGCTGGGATTGGGACTGTTTGGGAACATCATCATTGGTTATGCCCAGAACCCTTCTCTGAAGCAACAGTTTATCTCCTATGACATTTTGGAAGCCATGGGGGTCTTTTGCCTGATGGTGGCCTTTCTCATCCTCTTTGCCATGTGGAAAAGCCATCTCCTCCTCCCATATTTCTTTCTTTCACATCTCTAATGCCATGTATGTTGCTTTCCCTATACCTCCCCAAGCAGCCTGGGAAACATGGTTGGTTCAGGATTCAGTAGAAGAAAAACAAACAGGGATCCCTGGGTGGCGCAGCGGTTTAGTGCCTGCCTTTGGCCCAGGGCGCGATCCTGGAGACCCGGGATCAAATCCCACGTCGGGCTCCCGGCGCCTGGAGCCTGCTTCTCCCTCTGCCTATGTCTCTGCCTCTCTCTCTCTGTGTGTGTGACTATCATAAATAAATAAAAATTTGAAAAAAAAAAAGAAGAAAAACAAATAAATACTGTATGAATAACAAAAATAATGACCTGTTATTACCCTGACCAAAAATCTACCCTGGCTCCCTATTAGCTATAGGATCAAGTTTATTTTTAATGAACTTACTGCTTTGAAAAGATAAGGCTAAAAAGGAATGATTTTGTCATTAAAGTGAATGCTTCATTTAGGAGTAGGAATTATACCTGTTTAATCTCTAAAAATGATCTTAGATTTTTCAGGCTGATATACCACTTAGCTCCTACGATATGTTATATCCTTGCCCATGTCTCCTCCTTTTATCTAGTTAAAACTTTCCTAATCATCTTCCTCCCAGTTTCCACAAACTCTTCTCCTGCAACATACACACACACACACACACACACACACACACACAGGGGGGAAAATCTTTTAAAGATAATTTGCTGAGTTCACTGATACAAATGGGAGTTTTAAGAAGCACAAGCAAACTATTTCAGCATTATTTTGCCAATTTAATATACCTTTCCCATTTCCTTGCCACCCACATGAAGTCCACAGTATGGCTTTTTCCATAGGGTCCCAAGCTAAATAGCTTGAGTAAGTCACTAAATGGCTTTCTGCAGGCAAATTTTGGATCAACATCCACAAACTAAAATAATCTCAGCCTTTAACCTAAGAACCTACTGGTGATTGATAATTTCCCCACTGGCCAGGATGATTAAAAAAAATCCAACTCTTTAAAAAGAGATGCAATTGACATATAGCACTGTATTAGTTTCAGGTATACAATATTTGTATACCCTGGGAAATGAATACCACAGTAAGTCTACCTACCATCTATTACCACATAAAGTTGTAAAGTTATTAAAAATATTTTTCTTGTAATAAGAATTTTTAGGAATTTTTTCTTTTGGTAATTTTCAAATATGCATGACAGTAATATTGACTACAGTCACTGGGTTGAATACTACATTCCCACAATTTGCTTATTTTATAATTTGAAGTTTGTACCTATAGACTACTGTCACCCATTTTGACCATTTCCTTCCCTCTAGCAACCACTGTTCTGATCACTGTATCTCACAAGATTAGTTCTGTTTTGTTTTCCCATTTGTGTTCTTTTTTAGATTGCATATATAAGTTAAATAATATATCATTTCTTTCTCTGATTTATTTCATTCAACAAGGTCCATCCATGTTGTTGCAAACAGCAAGATTTCCTTCTTTTTATGGCTGAGTAGTATTCCACTGTATAAAAAAGTATGATATCTTCTTTATCCATTCATCTATTGGTGGACACTTGGGTTGTTTCCGTATCTTGGCTATTGTAAATAATGCTGCAATGAATATAGGGGTGTATATATATTTTCAAATTAGTGTTTCCATCTTCTTTGGGTAACTTCCTAATAGAATTGCTGGACCATATGATCTTTTATTTTTTTAGGAACTTCCATACTGTTTTCCATTGTAGCTGCACCAATTTACATTTCTACCAGCAGTGCACAAAAACATCCTTTAAACCACATCCTTGCCAACATCTCTTATATCTCGTCTTTTTGATAATAGTCATGTAACAAGCATGAGGTTATTGCAATGTTATTTTGATTTGTATTAGTGATGTAGTGCATCTTTTCACATGCCTGTTGGACATCTGTATGTCTACTTTGGAAAAGATCTATAATGGTCCTTTGCCATTTTCTAATTGGATTGTTTGTCTTTTTGTCATAGAGTTATATGAGTTCTTTATATATTTTGGAATGTTAACCCCTCATCAGATATTTGATTTGCAAATATTTTCTCCAATTCAGTAAGCTGACTTTCCATTTTGTTGATGATTTTCTTTGCTGTGCAGAGGTTTCCTCATTTCATGTAGTCCTGTTTGTTTATGTTTGCTCTTTCTGCTTTTGGAGTCAGGTCCAAAAAAATGACTGCCATGACCAATTTCAAGGAGTTTATCATCTGTTTTCTTCTAGAAGTTTTATGGTTTCATATCATATATTTAAGTTCATTACTTTATTGTGATCTCAAAGTAAATATTTATCTTCTAGGTGTGTTAAATGTCTAAAGAGCAAAACTATGATTTGGCCTTATTAGTAATTAAAAGTATTGAAAGGTTCTTTCTTAGAATGCTCTACCTACTTTTCAAAAATATCTATTTCTGGGGCACCTGGGTGGCTCAGTGGTTGAGCGTCTACCTTTGGCTTAGGTTGTGATCCCAGGGTCCTGGGATTGAGTCCCACATTGGGCTCCTCTCAGGGAGCCTGCTTCTCCCTTTGTCTATGCCTCTGCCTGTGTCTCTCATGAATAAATAAATAAAATCTTTTTTAAAAAATCTATTTCCTTTTTTGAGGATTTAATGTACAAAAGTCAAGTCTCATTTATTATTATCATAATCTGCTCTAGCAATCAAAGAAAAGGAAGTTTTTTCTTATCTTTCTATCATATATTATTGGAGTTGAATTAATTCTTAAAGTTACAGTATGTCCTTAAAACAATGATACAAGTTACTTGATATTTAAAATTACTAAAACTCATGTTTTCACTTTTTTCTGCATAATAATTACTGTTTCTGCTGTCATAAATGTATTAGACTTTAAGAAGCTATGTAGACTTTTATATTTCTTATTCAGATCTCTTGAAAAATGTTGAAAATTATTAATACACATACATATATACACAATATAATATAAATTATTATACATAAACAATTTACCTAAATAAGACTAGATCATAGCAAATCAATGTTTAACCCATTTCCTAATACCATTTTACAGGAGCTTCAGCTCACTAGAATTAATTGTATTGACTTGGAAGAGCACAGAAGACATATGTTATATCACAGGTCACAGACAAATCCTTAACTGTGCTTAAATGCTTTTGTATCTCTATGACAATATTTAACAAACACATACAGTACTTGCTATGCCAGGCACTGTTCTAATCCTTTTATAAACGTTAAATATCATTTAACATTGTGAGTTAGTGTCATCATCCCCATTTTACAAGTGAGAAACTGCAGCATAAGAGAAATTAAGTGTCTTGCTTAAGTCCCTAGAGCTAAGTGGCAAAGTCAGAATTTGAATCTAGAAACTAGGCTCCAGTCTGAGCTCTGAAGGGCTCTGCCCTTTATATTCAAAATTGTTTCTACATTTGAAATCTAGCTTCACTAGGAGGGTATTATAGCTTTTAATTACGTGGGGAAAAAAAACTTCCTCTTTGATATATGAAATCATTTCCTGGCTGCTGCCACACTGACACTAAAGGTCTCCTTGATCGCCTGCCCCTTGGCTTGGGTGGTTTCCTCCTGTGCACCCACCCAGCTCTGTGCCTGGTCCTGTGGCAGCACCTACCATGATTTCTGCATATTAAATATTAAGTTCTTTAAGGGTAAGAAGTTGGTCTCGTTCACAGTTGCAGCTCCAACATGGACCTTGAGCTGATAAAGCAGCCAAAGAGTTAAATTGATTTCTTATCAAGTTTTGATAAATAAATAAATTTGTTCTCTCTACCCATGGTAGTAGGCACACATTCCAATTTTTAAATTACCAAGTATGTGGAAATAGGCTTATGATTTAAAGGAAACGATAATACAGAAAAGTAAGTTAATGGGTGGTTCACCCTTGTCTTATCACAGAGCTTTCAAAATTTGGGGTGTTTCAAACTTAAAAGACACTAAAGTCCTTCATTTGAAGAACTGCCAACACAGCTGCACTGAGCTGTTTAAACTAAAAGTCAAAGAATATATACCAAGCTACTATAACAAAACACTTCCATCAAAACCTTGCAGCAAGGATACAATTGCCAGCTAGCACATTTCTCTCCACAAGAAATGACATTATGTCATTTTGTCCAAAGGACATCAAAACAACTTGTCAGTTTAACAGAGGATTTCGATGCACCACAAGAAGCCTTTCGCATACCACTTTAAGTATTTCCAGGAAAGTTGTTATAGAAGCTCTTAAGGCACTATAATTAGAACCCAACTAAACTTATTAACCAACACGAACTATAACTTTTCTAAAATGTCTACCTCTTTATAAGTGGAGGAATTTTTAGAAAAGTCCTACCAACTCTTGGAAAATACAGTTCTACAGAGAAACAATGTTGTATTTCCTTTCATTCAGTAACATTTACTCAACAAATTATTAATTATGTACCTATGATGTGCTAGGTACTCTTTCTAGGATACTTATATGAGTCCTTCTGACAATAAAACTGTATTTTTTAAGTGAGTTAGTAATTTACAGATCTTTTAGTCCAGTTTAACAGCATTAGTCAGTAAATTCTTAATATGCATGGGAAGGAAGAATTATAGTTACCATAAATAATTCTGTATTTTATATAGTGGCAGGAACATATATAGTTATATGTCAGTTTAAACATGCAGTTTGAGTGTCTGATTAACTGCTCATTTTACATTTTTTGCCTAATTTAAGCAAGCAATTCACTGTAATAGTCAAATTAAGTTTTGTATAATGTTGGCCATAGGTTCATAAAATGAGGGAGCAGAATGGTCATTGGAAGACATCTTCCTCCTAAATCGCAAGCCCCTGAAGAAAAGAATCATGAGCTCTGTAGCTCTGAGGCTGGAAATATTTCCTAGCATGGACTGTGCATCAATCTATGATTGTTAGAATGAATGAATGACCCCATGCAAACTCTCTGTAACATATAAAACTATATTCCATTTATAAAAATTTCCAGAGGTTCCAGACATGAAGATGGGTATTTGGTCACTACCCTAATAATATTAACTCTTCCTAAATGAAGAGATCATACTGAGGCTCTTAAGGCAAAATAATATAAAGCTAACCAGGGTAATTAACCAACACAAACTATAACCTTACTAACAGCTATTAATTTCAGTGAGATTTCCTTAACTGTATTAACTTTTCCTCATTAATTTTTTACAAACTTTTAATTGATTAAGTCTTATTTTAATTCCAGTATAATGTACAGTGTTATATTAGTTTCAGGTACACAATATAGTGATTCAACAATTTCAAATATCACTCAGTGTTCTTCATGACAAGTGCACTCCCTAATCCTCATCACCTATTTTACCCATTCCCTCACCACCTCCCTTCCAGTAACCATTAGTTTGTTCTCTATAGTTAAGAGTCTCTTTCTTTGTCTCTCTCTCTCTCTTTCTTTGTTCATTGGTTTTGTTTCTTAAATTCTACATCTGAGTGAAATCATATGGTATTTATCTTTTCTGGCTCTGTTTTGTTTTGGTTTTTACTTTTCGTTATTGTTTAGGCTATTCTGATAGTAAGTTAGAGGTTAACAAAATGATAAATTATTACTCTGCTTTTTTGTTACCATCACAAATTCTATTAACAATACATACTTATCCAAGCTTATCCCCTTTTTATGCCTTTGATAATATCATAATATGAAATCTGCACCTCTAGTCATGTTGTAGTACCCTTTCTACTATAATACATGTTTGCCTTATCTCTCCACTCAATTGTAAACCAGCATTAAAGACCTAAATGTAAGACCTGAAACCATAAAAATCCCAAAAAGAGCACAGGTAGTAATTTCTCTGACATCAGCTATAGCAACTTTTTTCTAGATAGTCCCCTGAGGCAAGGGAAACAAAAGCAAAAATAAACTATTGGGACTATATCAAAATAAAAAGCTTCTGCACAGCAAAGGAAACAATCAACAAAACTAGGAGGCAATCTATAGAATGGGAGAAGATATTTACAAATAAAATATCTAATAAAGGGTTATTATCCAAAATTTATAAAGAACTGATACAACTCAATACCCAAAAAGCAAATAATTCAATTTAAAAATGAGTAGACAACATGAACAGACATTTCTCCAAAGAGGACATACAGACGTCCTACAGACACATGAAAAGATGCTCATCATCACTTATCATCAGGAAAATGCAAATGAAAACTACAATGTGATATCACCTCACACACATCAGAATGGCTAAAATAAAAAACACAAGTAATAACAGGCATTGGCAAGGATGTAGAATAAAGGACTCTCTTGCACTGTTGGTGGGAATGCAAACTGTTGCAACCATTGAGCCTCAAAAAACTAAAAATAGAACTACTCTAGGTAGTACTTCTACCCACACTACTGGGCATTTATTCAAAGAAATCAAAAACACTAATTCAAATGGATGCATACACCTATGTCTATAGCAGCATTATTTACAACATCCAAGATATGGAAGCAGCCCAAGTGCCCATTGATTGATGAATGGACAAAGATGGGAGGTCGATCTATCTATCTATCTATCTATCTATCTATCTACCAATCATCTATCTATCTGTCTTGGAATATTATTCTGCCATAAAAAAGTATGAAATCTTGTTATTTCCAATGACATGGATGGCGCTAGAGAGTGTAATGCTAAGCTAAATAAATCAATCAGAGAAAAGCAAATATCATATAACTTAACTCATATGTGGAATTTAAGAAACAAATGAGCAAGGGAAAAAAGAGAGAAAGAGAGAGAGAGAGAGAAACCAAGAAACAGACTCTTAACTATAGAGAACAAATGGATGGTTACCAGAGAAGAGGCGAGTGAGGGGATGGGTGAAACAGGTGTTGGAGCTTAAGTAGTGCACTTATGATGAGCACTGAGTGACATATGAAATTGCTGAATCACTATATCATGTACCAGAAACTAATATAACACTGTACATTAACTTATTTGAAAATAAAAACTTAAAAAAAAACTTGCTATATTTAAATAAGTTCAAATTAATTCTTAAAAATGAAATATATTTTTTAAATAAATAAATTGTAAGCCAGAATAGGGGCCAGGTTCCCACCCCTTTCTTGCTACCCTCATACACCCTGGCAGGATATACACTATTGAATCTACTCCAATGATATGTTTAGAAACGATAATATGGTACCACAAAAATGGGAGACAAAAGGCAGAGAAAAGTATTCCAAAAGCCTCTTCTGGAAAATTGAATTAAAACTTTCAGTAGAAGTGAAATACTCTTCTTTATCTCTTTAAAATTTATACATAATCAAATTCCACTAGCTCTAACCTGACAGCATTGGCATCATGTAATATTCATTGTGTCAAACACTATAATTTGACCAACAAAAGAGGCATTCTGAGGTCCCAGCCACCTTCTTCTGTAGTGGGAAACACTAAAGCTTACTTTCCCTGTTTCTCTTGGAGCCAAGACTTCCCAGGTGACACAGCTCTGGCTGGCATTGTCACTTCTCCCTTTTTCTTGCCCTGAATATATGATGCCTGGGCCTGCATTGTACATTTTATGAAGCAAAAAGTATAAAAATGAAAAGTCAACTTACCAATGATAGTGAAACAGAGGATAAAATAGCATCATTAAGCAACTGAACCAATGCCAGCAAACTCCTACCCTCAGATAGCTTGTAAGAAAAAAAAAAGGTTTTGTTTGCGTAAGCTACTTTTACAGCTAAATTCCTTCCAAACACAGTAATGGTTTAAATCCTGGTTTTACCTTTTACTAACTATGACCCTTGGCAATTTACTAAACTTCTCTAAGCTCAGTTTCTCATCTATGGGCATAAGTGCAATTGTTCCCACAGAATTATTGCAAATTATAGTAAGTATGAAACATACATGTAAAGTAATTGGATTGAACTTGGCACATGGTATTACTTTCAAACATTAAAGGCATACTTTAATACTAAAATATACACACTTAGGAATGTTTTTAAAGTAAAGCTTACTTCATTTCCCCCAAATAATTACATATAAAAATTAAGTACTTAAGGGTGGCAGAGAATTCTTTATAAAGCAATTCTCACTCTATCTCTCTCTTAGGTCAAGACATCAATAATTAGCATTAAAATGCACAAATATGCTCATGTGTGATTACAGTAGGTGGTACAAATATCAATAATTACTATAATTTAAATTTTTGTATTGTTCTAATTATTGTCACAGAAAAGTAAACTATTTTCTTCAGCACAAGGATAGACTGAAATGGCCTGCAATTTCCCCACAACTATGTCTTACCCCAACACTCAGATACCCAAGGCATTGTGAATCTTTAGTGTTTCATTATTCAGTTATTTTCAGGACATTCAACCATGCCTTTTGAATTACAGAAGAAAACAGCAGGTCTCTGGTTTTTGCTTTGTTTTGTTTTAAATCATAACCGTTTTAGCTTCACTTCACCATGAACACCATTCCAGCTGTTTCTTTGGAAGCTTATCTTCCAAAACCAATAAAAGACTATGTTCTCAAGCCTAGAGACTTTCCATTTATAGCTTTCCATTAAGCTTCTTAAAGGTAGGTATTTCTTCCAATTAAATATTTAAAAGGTAGGTCCTTTTATGAACTGGATTTTTTGTTAATTCAAAAAGAGATAATTATTTATACTTTGAAATCCTTTCTAAGAGGATTTGAGTTGACCTACAACAAAAGACATAAATAGATTAAGATTGTTAAAATAAATCAAAACACATCAAAGCACTGGGAAAGATAATGTAAATATAAAAATCATTTGATTATACACAAAATTTAGCTCTGAGCTTCCATAAGACTAAGGCAAAAATGAAAATACAATCGATTAAGCAATTCTCAGTACTTTACAAAGCAGATCTATAATATTTTCATATACTAAGTGTGGTCTTGGTACTAAATTCCAGTAAGAGTTTATCTTTTGGGCCTTTCTTCAAGGAAAATTGAGTTTCATAATACACAGTATTTTCATCAATGAGGTTCAGTGACTGCTTTGAACTTCAATAAAAGTCAATAGCATGACATTATGCCAGTAATTTTAAACTTATTTTTAGCCATGGAACCTTGAAAATAAAATATTATGCAGGAGCTCAATATACAAAATACATAAGTAAGAGCTTCCCTAATTGAAACAAAGTTAAGGAGCCTGAAGCTACCATAATCACCGATTCCAGAATCTGGGTGAGGAAAAGGCCTATGTAGCCAATAAGCTGATCATATTAGCTACAAATATAAAAATGCAAATCAAATGCCCTACAGCTAATATCACACTTAATAGTAGAAGATTGCATGCTCTTTCCATAAGACAGAGAACAAGGCAAGGATATCTACTCACGTCAGTTCCATTGAAGATTGATTGTACAGGAGGTCTTGGCCAGTGCAATAGAGCACAGGGGGGAAAGGAAAATAAGGCAAACAGAAAGGAAAGGGAGAATCAAAGCAAATACTCACAAACAACCTGATTGAGTATATAGAATAGCTTAAGAATCTTAAAAAAAAAAAAAAAGCCACTAGAACAAATAAGTTAATTGAGTAATGTTACAGGATGCAAGATCAATAGACAAAAGCCATTTGTATTTTTATATAGAAGCAACAAACAATTGAAAATGAACAGAAAATACATTTATAATAGCACCAAAATCCATAACATATAAGGAATAAATTTAAAACGTGTGCATGGGTAGTACTCTTAAAACCACAAAATATTACTGAGGAAAATTAAACAAGATTTAGATGTAGATATTGCTGAGGACTGAATTGTACTCCACTAAAATTCATATCCCTAATACCAATGTGATAGTATTTTAAGATGGGAACTTTGGGAGGCAGAAAAGTTATATGAAATCATGAGTGTGGGACCCTCATGATGAAATTCGTGCCCTAAAAGAAAGGACATAAGAGAGCTTGTTTCTCTCTCTCCATACACAAAGAGGAGGTCATGTAAGCACACAGCAAGATGGTGGCTGCCTCCAAGTCAAGAGAGAAGCAGCCTTTCCATGAAATCTACTCTACTAGCACCTTGACTTTGAACTTCCCAGCCTCTGAAACTGTAAGAAAATTAATTTCTTTTTTAAGCCATCTAATCTATGATATTTTGTAATGACAGCCCAAGCTAAGACTGATATATACCATTTTCCTAGATTAGAAGACTCAACGTTTTTAAGATTAAGATAGCAATTTACTTCAAATTATTCTACAAATTCAGCATAATCTCAATTGAATTCCCAGCAGGCCCATATGGCCCAGAAATTCCATTCCTAAATATATACCTAAAATAATTGAAAGCAAGGATTCAGACAGATACATATATCCCAATGTTTAGTGCAGCATTATTAAGCATAGCCAAAAGGTAGAAACAACTCAATTGTCCATCAACAGATGAATGGATGAACAAAATATGGTATATACATACAATGGAATATTATTCAGCCATAAAAAGGAATGGCATTCTGACACATGCTACAAGATGAATGAATCTTGAAAACATTATTGCTAAATGAAATACACCAGACAGAAAAGGACAAATATGGTATGATTACATTTTTATGGAATATTTAGAATAGACAAATTCATAGAGACAGAAAGTAGGTAAGAGATTACCAGGGGGGCACCTGGGTGGCTCAGTGGTTGAGCATCTGCCTTCAGCTCAGGTCATGGTCCCAGGGTCCTGGGATCAAGTCCTGCATCAGGCTTCCAGCAAGGAGCCTGCTTCTGCCTCTGCCTGTTTCCCTGCCTATCTCTCTGCATCTCTCATGAACAAATAAATAAAATCTTTTAAAAGAGAGAGAGAGATTACCAGGGGCTGGGGAATACTGGGTATTACTGCTTAATGGGTACAAAGTTTTTATTTGGGGTGCTGGAAATTTGTGGAAATACTGGTGATGGCTGTACAAAATTGTAAATGTAATTAATGCCATTGAATTGTATATTTAAAAATGGGCAAAATGGCAAAATTTGTTATATATATTTTACTACAAAAAAAAACTACTTCCAAAAAAACCCTAGGAAGCTTTTCCATAGAAACCTATAAATTGATTATAAAATATACATAAAAATATAAAACACCTAGAATAACTAGAACCACTTTGAAGAACTTAATATAAGTTGAAGAACTTTTATTATCTGACTAAAGACTCACAATAATGCTCCAATATTTAAGACAGTGTAGTATTGCTGTAAAGGTGGATATATGAACAGTGGAAGAGAACAAAATGTCCAGAAATAGAGTCATATTTGATCAATTAACTTTCAATGAAGTGCCAAGGTAATTTAACAGAGAAAGGAATTTTTTCAATGAATGATGTAGAACATTTGGATATGCACGTGAATAAATGAACTTTGATCTCTCCTCACATCATACACAAAATTAACTCAACATGGATCATAGACTTAAATGTAAAAATAAAAGTCTCTTAAAGAGAACAACTTGCAAAACTCCAAGAGTGAACTACACTAAAATTAAAATCTGATCTTCAAAAGCTCCATTAAGAAAATGAAAAGAAAAGCCACAAATCAGGGGGAACTGGGATGAAATATATATATATGTATATATATATAATATATATTAATTATTTATATTTGTATATATTTTTTATTTTATTATTTCTAATTATATACACATATATATATGCACTCACACATATATATATATAAAGTGGTGTCAGGGGTGTGTATGAATATAAGAACTTATACCCAGAATTTAATAACCTACAACTTAACAAGAAGACAAAAACTCATTTTAAAAATTGTCAAGTGGGGGATCCCTGGGTGGCTCAGCAGTTTAGCACCTGCCTTTGGCCCAGGGCGCGGTCCTGGAGTCCTGGGATCAAGTCCCACGTCGGGCTCCCGGCATGGAGCCTGCTTCTCCCTCCTCCTGTGTCTCTGCCTCTCTCTCTCTCTCTCTCTCTCTCTCTCTCTCTCTCTCTCTATGTCTATCATAAATAAATAAATAAATCTTTAAAAAAATAAAAAAATAAAAATTGTCAAGTGATTTGAACACACTTTGTAAAAGAAGATGCATAAATGGCCACTAAGTAACCAAAGAATGCACAATTACACTAGTTAACAGGAAAGTGCAAATTTAAACCATAGTAAAATATCATTGCAAAACCCACTACCATAGCTAAAAGTAAAAATACTAGAGCAAGTGGAAATCTCACACCATGCTAGTGTCAAAGCAAAATGGTTCAATGGCTTTGTAAGGCAGAATCTTATAAAGTAAAACGTATATCATATGACCTGACAATCCCAAGAGTGATTAAACCCTATCCTACAAAAATACCCACAGCCAATTTAGTCATAGTAGCCAAAGCTCTGGAAAACAACCTAACTACCCATCAACAAAGGAACAGATAACCGAACTGTGATACATCCAGTCAATGGAATACTACTCAGTAGTAAAAAGAAATAGGCAATAAAGAAAAAAAAAATGGCTATTTTACCATTGATACATGCAGTGACATGGATCAATTTCAAAAATACTTTACTGAGCAAAAGAAGATATGCATACTGTATCATTCCATTTATATGGAATTCTAAAACAAGCAAAACAAATCTATAATGACAGGTAAACCGATCAGTGGTTGCCCAGGGCCACGGATGGTAGGAGATAGAGCTGACAGCAAAATGACATGAGGGAATGTTTTTGGGTGATGGAAGTATTCTATGTCTTGACTGTGGTGGTAGTTACACAAATGTATTCACTTGTCAAAACTCATCCAATTCTATACTTAGAATGGGTACATTTTATTAAATGTAAACCATACCTCAATAAAGGTCTGAGAAGTGGAAATAAATCCCTACAACCATTGCTAAATCCCTATCATGTACTTGCTGAGGCTGTGACAAAATGGATTGTCAAAGCAACACAGCCAAGCACACCCACAGGTAAGGTGAAGTGTAGGTGTAAATTCAGTTTGAGGATAAACAGAATTCTGAGTCACTGGCAGCACCATGGGCAATCTCTCCCTCATGCCCAGCTAGGAAATGTCCACATTTTTTTTCCACCATCAGTGTACTTATCCCAGATAAGCAACTTAAGAGCCAGGAGAATGTCCATGCAGTATCTTCCTCCTGAACAAAGACAGCTATTCTTGGCAGTGGGTACTTGAGACAGGACTCAGGAAACCTCTACCGTGGACAGCTCTGCCCAGAAACTATATTATTTAGCAATTTGATCGGTGGGTGATAAGATGTTTGTTCATCTTTGTAATTTTCATTGCTTCCCTAAACAGGATAGCCTCCTAATTCTCAATCCCTTCTATAAGATAGTCCCTTAGGAATTTGTTCAAAAACCTTGGGTTTTAACCAGAAGTGATTTTAAAACATTGAAAGCATAATTAATGTGGTAGTTTATACATTGTTCTTTGTGCAGATATAAATTCATCCCGAAGCTTTTCTAAATTTTTTAATAAAGCCTATTTTTTCTGATTATCTTACATACAACTTCTAATACTATTAATATTAATACTATTGTTCCCAAATACTTCATGATCTTAACGCAAATCCTCAGAGGTCTACAATAGGCCTGGAATTAGGGTCCAAGGATATGTCTTCTAACACTTCCCCGGTGATTCTAGCACAGATAGCCTTCAAACATGGTTTGAAAAATACTGCTCTAATGGATTCACTGTTTCATTGCTATGTCATAGATATTTAACTTTTTAGTCCTCTAATTAGCTTGGAGTGAGTTGACAGACTGGCTAGATAATAAGCAAATACATAATCAAATTCAATTTCACCACTATATACTTCCTTAAAACTGTCCCTCACGAGTATGGGGAAATTTATAACTGATTGTTGACTTTTCTTCTTGTTAAACAAATTTTAAATACAAGTGGCATTGATTCTATAAAAATAACATCATAGGAAAACAACTCATAAAGAATCTTTACACTTAACTCCTAGAGAATGGAGATTCATTTTGCTTAAAAGAACAAGAAATAGCTTGCTGTTATAGATTAAATTTCTTCTGAGAAAAGGTGTGAACTCTTACAGGTGGCATCCAGATGGAAAATTAGTCCCTTCCCACCCACGCAAAGAAAGCTTTTAAACCTCTTCCACAACAGTAAAGAAAGGGAAGACATTTTGTGACAAGAAATCTTGCAACCTATACATTGGAAAGGTACTGCAACTCTTGGGAGCAATCCCTATCATGTGTCAAAATCCTTATCATAGTGTCAAATAGAACAGATAACTAAACTACAGAAATTGAGTTGATATCAAAGTCTGAACTTTAAACAATGGTGGAAAGACTGACAATTTTTCACAATTATATCTGGTTTTGGTCTTAAAAGTGACTAAGTTAACATAAGCTTGTATGGTTTAGCATGGGACATAGGAGAGGATCAGTCAATGCAAGGGAACTGAGAGGATAACAGAAGAGGATCAGCCACAACCAGCCAGAAATACCCTCTTAGCTTCCCTTGGTTAAGGATTCTACCAATATCTTAATGAGTGAAATTGACACTTAATCCCAGAAGACCATGTAATTTTATCTGTATGACATTTATTTATAGATTTTTCTTTATATAAGCCCAAGCTAATTAACTATTTAGTTCATTTTAAACAATTTATTTAAATCCTCAGTAAATCCTTTTAAGGACTTAAAAGGTATTCAAAGTAGGCGAATCCAATCAACAATTGCAATTACAAGAAGAGCACCTTTTTTTATTAGTGGTTCTTAATTTTTATGAAAGAGTTTTAAGAAAATTCACTGAGTACTTTATACTATAAATTATTTTAATATGAATTCAATTAAACAAGCTCAAGAACCAGATGATGAAACAACAAAATGAAACAAAAAGAAAGATTGCAGAAGCAAGGAAACAAAGTAAGGGTCAAAATAACACTTAGTAAAATAATAAATAAATTATTAAGATCAAAGAGCTAAATAGACAAAGCTGTAAACTGAATTACTGACTAGAGGAAACATTTGAGAAAATAACAGTGAATGCAAAGAAAAAATATAGACACTAAATGAATTATAAGAAAAGTAATATGTATAGAAAGCAGAAAAGGTAGAGACCACAGTAAATGCAACAGAACAGTATTCACAGATACAGTACAAACTTCTCTTGTATTAAGAAAAGAATAGGGGATCCCTGGGTGGCGCAGAGGTTTAGCGCCTGCCTTTGGCCCAGGGCACGATCCTGGAGACCAGGGATCGAGTCCCACGTCGGGCTCCCGGTGCATGGAGCCTGCTTCTCCCTCTGCCTGTGTCTCTGCCTCTCTCTCTCTCTCTCTCTGTGACTATCATAAATAAATTTAAAAAAAGAAAAAAAAAGAAAAGAATAAATGTGCAGATTGCAAGGGTGCATGAAATTTTTAAAAAATACATTTTGCCACATTTTGCTTTTACAAAAATAATAGCATCATTACTAATAGAAAGAAAAAAAGAAAGGGACCATGGTTTTGCCAAGATACTATTTTATCATTTTCCTAGTTACTTAGTCATTACAAAAGAAGAAGGAAGAGGAAGAGAGATGATACAAATCATTCATTTGTATTGATCACAAATCAGGTACATGAATTCCTGAGAATATCTGCTTATACCTGATATATGAGAATTTTAATGCCAGTGATTTTGCCTGATACTTGTCTCCAATTTGAAGTATTTGAAAGAGAACTCCATATTTGCCGAGGCCCAACTGTGCTCCTGATTAAAAGAGGTCTGTATTCCATAAATATTTACACCCTGCTCCACAAGAGCAGGGAAACAACTTAGTGTGCCTGTTGCTTTCCCACTTAAACATACTCTACTCAACAAAACAATTGTGGATCATTTTCCACCTATAATTATCTCTTCTGCTAGAACACTGTTAGTAGAACGTCCATTCCCCAAATACATAAGCTGTGCTTTCCCTTTGTTCCAGATAATATGTGACTTTGCATGGTGGGAGTACTAAGAATAAAAAATAAAACTGTAAGTTCATTTATAGTTATAATGATATTATTTTAAACCCCTTAAGGCCAGGCTGTGAATCTTTGACCAGACATAATCTCCACTAAGTTGCAGATCTAAGTGACTTTGCCAAGTACAATTGTATTTGCAAGTCTCTAACAATTATCTACTCTCTTCTCCATACTCTCTTGCATTTCATTTAGGGTTGTAGCAACTGGCTCACTGTAAACCCCTCAACCACTACTCCAGACATTATTTTTAGTAACTCAAACATTCCTTGTTCTCTTTTTCTCCATTGTGTTCACCTAGCAAAACCCAAACTCTGTTTAAAATCCAACATTCTGGGACGCCTGGGTGGCTCAGTGGTTGAGCATCTGCCTTAAACTCAGGGTGTAATCCAGGGTACGGGGATCAAGTCCTGCACTGGACTTCCAGCAGGAAGCCTGCTTTTTCCTCTATGTCTCTGCCTCTCTCTCTGTGTGTGTCTCTCATGAATAAATAAATGAAATCTTTAAAAAAATAAAAAATTTAAAAATATAAACAATTAAAAAAAAATAAAACTCAACTTTCTATTTCACACTTGACCCTGACAGCTGAAAATGGCTGGAAAAGAACACTTACTTGAGTTACTCAATTTCCTATAAACTTTTTAAGAAAGAATTTTAAGAAAATTCTTCATTTTCTTGAAATAAATTTATGACCACAAATCTCAAAACAGACCTCATCACCACCCAGCATTTTTCTGTTTCCATAACAAATTTTCCCCCTCTCTGCCAACAATTTGCTTTACCTATTTTCCTCTTACCTCAACCCTTAAAACTCCCTCCTTCCTCTGACTCTCATTCTTGGCTTATGACCTTGACTTCTATTTCACTAAAAACTAAAAGCAATCAGAAAAAAAGTCCTCATTTTCTCATCACTGAATCTTCTAACCTACTTGCATCTGACCCATCAATTCTGTCTTTCCCCCAGATAAAATAGCTGACCTCTCCTTGGTCCCTTTTGACCAACTCTCCACGGTGTACCAGATTCTGGCCCTTCTTACTGTCTCAGAATTTTGCTATTGGAATTCTTCCCCACTTTTTCCATACCCTCCTCAGTTTTACCCTCTCAAATGTATAATTTCCATTAGCATGTACACACATTGTTAAAAAAAATTCTCTCAATTTGAAAAGCAAACAAACAAAACAAACTTCCTTGATCCTATTTGCCCCTCCAGGATTCTGCTCACTTCTCTACTTCTCCTTTGAGAAAAGAGTTATCTCTACTTACTCTGATTCACTCTTCATTAACTCAAATCAGTCTCTGTCTCTGCCACTCCCATGGAACTGTTCAAATCAAGGTCATCAACAATCTCCATCTTGCCCCATCTGTCTCCAAATTAACTCAACTTCTCAGAAGTGTTAACTTAATGGATCATAGCCTTGTTCTTCAAATACTTCACTTGTAAATATTTACTTTCCTTACTTCACTTTAGAGTGAAGAACACTAGAATGTAACCCCTTGAAGTAGAGACTCTTCTGTATTTACTGCCATATCCCCATGCCTGCTGAAACTAATACTGGCCCCATAGGAAGTGCTCAAGAAATTATTTCCTGAATAAATGAATGAAAAAGTGTTCTTTGCCTGCTGAAACAACATGGGTTCAGCTCACTGTTGGCTTGGGAAGGGCAAGTTTTTGACAATGTTAAATGACAAGTGCTATGTCTTCTACCAGTTTACACTGTCCCCACATAGAAGCATTGTATGCAATGCTCAACCTGGTCATTTCTTTAACCACTTTCCCATTTTCTAGTGTCCCTTCTCCCTCACCTGCAAGCATTCAGCATATTCATGCCATCCGGTAGCTGTCTACATGAATACATGGCCCTCACCAGGGCCTCTGTTACCTCTGAAGCACCTCCTCCAGAAGAACAAGCATACTGCAATCATATGATGGTATGATGCAGCAATATGCAAAATGTACCTGCTTCTATCAGGTCAGCCTTCCCAACCTCTCCTCACTTTTCCCCTTGAACAGAAAGTTCCAGCAACTTATGAGTGCTAAAATCTTCAAGATGGTTTTAAATAAATGTTAAAGAATAACTATGATGGTTAAATGTACATGTCAACTTGACTGCATCATGGGATGTCTACATATTTAAACACTATTCTGGGTGTGATGATGAAGGTATTTGGAATGAAATTGATATTCGAATTGACAGACTGAGTAAAGCAGATTGCCCTTCCCAGTGTGGGTAAGACTCATCCAATACATTTAAAGCTTGAAAGCATCAAAAGGCTTGGAGAGAGAATTTGCTCTCTCTGCCTAACAATGTAGAGCTGGAATTTACAACATAAGATTCTCATGCTTCTCAGATTGCAACTATTCTCATGCAGGTCTTCAGACTGCAAATCTTGGGACTTCTCAGCTTCCATAATCATTTTGTGAGTCAAACCCTTATTACCTATTGATCGACTGATCTATCATTTCACTGTATTTGGCCAGCTGGAGTAAAATAGGGTAGACACTTGAATCTTTGGTATCAGGTAGGTCCCTAAGATTCTATCTCAGAGATAAACATTCCAACTCCTCTTTCTAGCAAAGATGGAGAACTACAAATTATTTATCATCTTTTTTTTCCCTTTATCTTCTTCTTTTAAGGACCACCACTTTCCCCAGATTATTTCAGAATGATTTGTATTTGAAATTAATGAAATTATGGGTTTGTATGGTAGATTTTACTTGAGAATGGATTACCGGGATCCCTGAGTGGCGCAGCGGTTTGGCGCCTGCCTTTGGCCCAGGGCGCGATCCTGGAGACCCGGGATCGAATCCCACATCAGGCTCCCGGTGCATGGAGCCTGCTTCTCCCTCTGCCTGTGTCTCTGCCTCTCTCTCTCTCACTGTGTGCCTATCATAAATAAATAAAAATTCAAAAAAATATTTAAAAAAAAAAGAGAATGGATTACCATTTTTGTTTAATTACCACTCACACCTTCTAAAACACACATACACACACACAGAGAGAGAGAGAGAATTCAGTGATTACTCATGACCATAAGAGAGATTTTATCTCAATATGGGTGGTAAATATATAAAGATTCCTAGTGCCATTTTATGCTTTATTTCTTAAAAAATAATGTTAATCCTTCCACAAGAAAACATTTCATCCCTTGGGAAGAATCTTTGATTATTCCCATAATTCTGCTTTATTTTATATTAATAACTCTTTTCATTAATTTTACTATTAACTTTCGACTTCTAGCAATGTTTTATCACTAGTGATTTTTTTCAGACAACCACAGGGTAATATGGTAAGGATTAATAATTTAATAAAGGAGAATAACTTTTTTAGATTCCTAGAAAGTTCCAGGCCAAGGTAAGGTAATTTTCTTATAAAAGATGCCAAATGAAACTGCATCTTAAAATATGTTATCAAGTATCTCCTTAACAGAAATCTATACACATACCTGTTGCTCAGCCAACTTAAATAACATTACAGGACTCAAGTCAAAGATGCCCCAATAGAGAATTCATTATAATAGAGCTATTGTTAAAGTCTCTAACTTTCAGTAGCTTCTGCAGATTTAACAAAGAATTTTCAGGGCATTGCCATAAGACGTGTTTTTATGCCTAACAGAGCCATCTGATCAAATTCTTTTAAATTTGTAGTAGGCACCCAATTTTTGAAGATCACCCACACTGCTTGTCAAGGTTAATTATTTCTTTGGATTTGATCTGCAATATAAAGAAAATGAAGCAAAGAAAGACAAGCAAGCAAAAAGGTATAATCTCTACCCATGTTTTCCATTTTTATCTTTCAGATAGAAGCTTTGAAGATGCATTTGAGGGACACCTGGGTGCCCTAGTGGTTGAGCATCTGCCTTTGGCTCAGGTCATGATCCTGGAGTCCTGGGATCGAGTCCTACATTGGGCTCCTTGCTAGAAACCTGCTTCTCCCTCTGCCTATGTCTCTGCCTCTCTCTCTGTGAAAGAAAGAAAGAAAGAAGAAAGAAGAAAAGAAAAAAAGAAAGAAGAAAGAAAGAAGAAAGAAAGAAGAAAGAAAAAGAAAGAAAGAAAGAAAGAAAGAAGAAAGAAAGGAAAGAAAGAAAGAAAGAAAGAAAGAAAGAAAGAAAGAAAGAAAGAAAGAAAGACACATTTGATTTTATGATACAGAGAGTAAATGGCTTCTTTCTCATATGAATCCAAATATCTAACTAGGGTTAAACATTACCTTTTAAATTAGGCTGATAGATAAGAAGAATTTTAACTATAATATTCATCTTGTTTCATTTATATCTTATTATGTCAAATAATAAGCTTCCTTCTAGAAAATGTTAGAAACACTGGACATAAGGACATGAAGGAAGAAGATAAACAGACCAAAATTCTAACCATCTTCATATTAAAACAAATTCATACTTATAGTTATAACACTATTAAAATTCTCCTTCATGCCTCAGGACCTGAGTACTAAATTTTCTGTGATATATTTGAGAAAACTATGTGCTGTTCTCTAAATTATTTAAAACTATTTATGTTTTTATATTGAAATTTAATCTCAGTTTTTGTTTAGATTAACTATTAAAAGTAAAACATTTACCTAACCCTTATTTTTGTCTTGTAATAGCATTTGTGCTTGATTTTAGTTAAATTTGTTAGTTTTAAATCAATTAGTGTTACAAAATAATATTTAAAAATTCCAAGGCCACTTTAAAAACAGCCTCTGTTCCCAGTTACTATAAAGCATCACTCATTGGTCATGAGTATTTTCCATATATTTGTAGGTTATCTTTCATGTAGCATAGGTAGAGTATTTAATTGCTTATCCCAAAAAAAGCAATTGAAAAGTCAACTTCTTTGAATTTTTCCAAATTTCAAATATATTTCTACATGCATCAGCGAGATAAATCATTTATGAAACTCTCATTAGAAAGCATTACATAATACATGTTGCCATCATATCTGAGATTTCTAAATCATATCTTTCATTTGCCTTCTTCCTTATTTAAATTTTCTAGGGTGAGTTTTGAGCCACATAGCTTTTCCTAAAGTGACAGAGGACATCAGTGACACAGAACTTACAAGTTGTCTTTTCCATTTCTGCACAAAATCATTTTGACTTTGATTAAAGTGACTGACCACCAGAGGGTTGACTGAATTGACAGACTATTACTTTACCTGTTAAGAAATCAATTTATTCAATCAAAAGGGCAATCTGATTGTATTTCAGATATGACCTAAAATGATCTTTATTAATGTTGAGACAACCAGTTCAAAACAATCACTAAAGAATGAAGTATTTCAAAACTTATTACTAACACTCATTACCCATGGCTCCAACAATTTGGAATTTTAATCATTTACACCTATTCCCTGCTGGGTGAGTTCCATATGACACTAAAGTATACAAAGAATTTTACTCTCCCAAACACCATGATTTCATAGGTAGAACCTAGAATGAAATTGCCTAAGAAGCATTAATGATGTAGAAAGCATAAACCTAACTTAGCATATGGTACCTTCATAGAAAATCTAAACACTACTTATATGATCCACTGGGTAGGAAAAAAATCATGGAAGAAAAATGGAAGCTTTATTTATTTATTTTAGAGAGAGAAAGAGAGAGAGAGAGAAAGAGCATGTGTGCACGTAGGAGAGGAGGGTCAGAGGGAGACTCTCAAACAGACTCCCCACTGAGCTGAGTGTTGAGCCCTATGCAGGGCTCAGTCTCATGACCCTGAGAGGATGACATGAGGCAAATTCAAGAGTTGGACCCTGAATGAGCCACCCAGGTGCCCCTAAGATTATATTCTTAATTTTGTGTTAAGTCAAATGTTTTAAATGAAATTTAAAAAGAAGACAATGGTTTCACTTTATCACAGAAATTACAAAGTACTAAAATTTCAAATTATACCCCACTAATTTGGAATTGTGAAAATTTTGACTTTTTTTCTGTCTTGAAGTTTATATTTGACCCAATGTAAAGAGAAGTTCTTTAGACTGTTTTTCAGTCTTTATAAATAACATGGACACAGACAAGGACTCCATTCAGTGCCTGTATGTCTTTGACACTTCTCTAACATTTGACAACTCTCCCTTTAAGAAAATTTATCCCAAGATCAGTCTTTCTCCAGGCAACAGAAGCTGACCATAATTTAATAATGTCATTTTCATCACATTATATTTATTTTTATAGTTGCCTTCTGTTTTCAGCAGAGAATACTGGTTTTCTATTCACAGTACTAATATAAGGTTTTCTCTTTAAATAAGTTTAGAATACAAAGTGAATCAATTTAAAGAAAATATTGGTAATAATTGTACAGGTGGTAAGCAAGTATATCTGAAAATCAAGACAGTGGTAAAAATGGCTAGATATTGGGAAGTAAATATATAACCAGTACATAAAAAATTATGGACAAAACTGTAAGAGGAAAACCATCTACTTGGGTGAACAAATTAATTTCAATCCCTTTTCTAGTATTCATTTGCATACCATTGCATTAATTCTAAATTACTTCTGTTTATTTATTTGAATGATCCTATCAAAACCTTTACTCAACAATATTTTGATAGCTTCTTGTTCAATACAGTAATAGCCTGAGAGTAAAAAGACTAAATCCCTTAGACGGGGAAAAAAGAAAAAAGTCTGTAACTCAAAAACTTCATTCAACAAATGCTTATCAATCATTCAGTACATCCAACATGATAAGCCAGATTTGAGGAAGGATAAAAAGATCTGTGTCCAATCATTATTCAAAAGCTATTTTTTGAGTAGCTATGATATGCAAAGCCACTTGTTGTGTAGGATTTAATTAAAGGAGAAGAAGGAGAAAAAGGAGGAATAATAAGAGGAGGAGGAGAAAGATGGGGCCCATCCCCATAATTATTAAACAAGGATTCTGAATTCAAAGAGATTACCATCTAGTCATTATCACTTATTATTATCCTTGTGTTTTACTTATAGTCCTAGATACTATTTCATTTTCTCATATATTGCCTTAAAAAAAAAAAAAAGCAATGTAGGGATCCCTGGGTGGCTCAGCAGTTTGGCGCCTGACTTCAGCCCAGGGCGTGATCCTGGGGTCCTGGGATTGAGTCCCACATCGGGATCCCTGCGTGGAGCCTGCTTCTCCCTCTGCCTGTGTCTCTCCCTCTCTCTCTCCCTCTGTGTCTCTCATGAATAAATAAATAAAATCTTTTTTAAAAAAAAGCAATGTATTATTCAGTAAAAGGTAATATTTAAGAGACATTTCCTTTGAGTGTCAGATTCTATGAAACTCAATAATAAATTCATGAAATACAAAACAACACAACCTTAAACCCATAGCAATGTTTATCAAATTCTGCAGACTTGGCCTTTCACATCTTCCAAGGCCAATTCTTTCCTTTTCCCCAAGGAAAGAATTCAAAAATCTGTAAAATAAAGTCACAGTACTAAAGCAGTACTAACTTGAACATATGCATTTAATATAAAAGCCCACAAGCATAACTTGAAGTTTAATTATATGAATTAAATTTGTTCAAAGGAAGCTGCTAACCTTACAAAGATAATGCTTTCAATCTTTACTATATGTGTATATTTCACTTAGGATGAGTGGAGTTGTGAAATTATAATATAGTTATTAAACTACTTGCATATATAATCTTTTCTTCCTCTTTACACTATGATAGAAGTCTATGAGCACTTTCACAGAAAAAGATAAAATCTATCATGTTCTAAGAAAGGGTGGTAGGTTTTTGATATGAAAATGGATTTTGATTCAACACTTAAAGGATATTGTCATTTCTGATGTACTAAAGGCAGATTTCCAAAAAACTTTTGTACCATATGTACTCACATATCGAGTATCATTTTATTTAAAAAAAAATTTACAGAAAGATTACAAGACTTTCTTTGTACCCTAGACCCTATGTGATGGTATGGAAGGCTTTCCCAATGCATCTGAAGCTGATGGTATACCTGGCATAAACACTATGCCAGCCCTCTAACCTAGCCTTCTATTTGTATGGACTGTTCTCTCTTTTCAAAAGGACTATGAAACAGCCAATCAAGCCAATAAATACAAACATCAGTCACCTGGGAATCAACTTTAATTTTTCATTACTTCATTTCAACCAATAGTACGGGAGAAGGAATAATATTTGCTGTCAAAGAGATTAAGCCAGAAAACTGATCCTGCAAAGGTAAGCGAGGATAGTGACCCAACCATGAAATCCTCTGGCCTTCATAGCTATTTCACCAAATCCTGGGGCCATTCCTGCCTTCCTGCAGCAAATGGGGCAAATATGGTTCCAAACACTTTCAACCGCCTAACTCCATCTGAAGCCTATCTACTCAGTTCGGATAATCAGTGCCTGGGCTCCTTCCAGGATAGCCAATCCCCACCTAGTATCATAGTTACTATCTACACCCCTCCCTGTCTTTTCTTCTCAGTCAACATTCAAATAGTATGCCAGCTACTGTTAGCAATGGAAAACATTGCTAAAAAGAACAAATCCCTTAGGGCAGGGGTGCTCGCTAATTCCTACAATTTTAGATATCCTGTCTCATGTGGCAGCTTCAACTAATTTTGCTTTCCATAAAAGTAAAAAAATATTTTTAATGTGAAAATCTTCCAATATTACATATTTGCGGCCATTTGAGTCTTCAATTCTACTTAAATACCATTTTACTGCCTTGAATGTTCTAATGAAAGCTTTTGCTGCTTCTTACAGTGTATTTCTTTGAGTTCTTACTATAGCTTCTATGATGGTCTTGGGTCCCTCGCTTCCTTAATTAACTTCTCATCACATAGAATCACTAGAATTTCTTATTAGAAATGAATACCTCAAATTATTTTTATCATTAGACTTTTTTTTTAATATTCCACAAGAATAACATTTCAAGAAATTAGAGAAAAGGGGGGGGGCTTTCTATCACAAATCCAGGATATTTTTGAGATCTTAGGTGATGAATTTTCTATTGTTAAGATCTATCAAAACCTCCTTGCAGACAGAAGGGGAAACATTACTCACATTCTGAGGGTGTCAAGAAGGAAAACAAAACAGAATCACTGAAGCCATTGATAAACAATAAAGATCTGTGTGGTTTAGCCACTTTTAATCAGGAATTCTTTTACCTGCAACCCAAAGCATTCTAAGTCTCGGAGATCCCTATTAGCACAGCCAGATCAGTTTACTGTTTACACTATTACACTAATTACACTATTAATCAGAGATGAATAGTGAGAGTCATAGTCTGGAGCAGGGAAGAAGGTAGCACTCTGGTGATGCCTATTCTGGGTTTCCTGACCAAGTTTCCTCTGTAGTTTAGTTTTCTACAGTGTACACAAACCATCATCTGCTCAGTCTCAGGATGGCAAAGACTTAGAAACTGATCTCCATCTCCCCCTAGGGCCATGGCCATTAGTTAATCCACAAAGAAGAAATCAAGGCAGTTAGTTACCTGTAGACCAAAGGAAAGGTTGTAGACAGAAGTCTCAAGGTAAACTAATTCTCCTGCAGGTTAAAGTGGATGGAGGGAAGCCCTGATATGTAGCCTTTGCCAATTTTCACGATATAATAATCTCAGGATAGATTTCAAACAACCAACAATTTGATAACTGGCTAACAAAATTCCTGAATATTTAACAATCAACTCTGGAAAGACAGTGCTAGTTCCACATCAATAAAAGTAAGTATATGTTTCCTTGCTTCAGATGTTAGTCTAATAAAGTTATCTTTTTTTCTGAGAAATCATTGTGTACCAATAGGAAGATTATTAAAGGAAAGTCAGGCACATAAAATTCATAATCAGCTCTTCTCTTCATGGAGAAGAGTGGCAAGTTCAGCAACCTTTGTAAGATAGAACCAAAAATCATTCCTAAGGCAACATACTTAAAAGTGCAAATTAACTTAAAGTAAATCAACACCTAAATACCTAAGGCATAAGGAAAATGAGTATAATAGTCCATCTCATAGGGTGGATGAAAGACCTAAATGAGATCACGGATGAGAAGTCTTTTGGTGAGTTATAGGCCTCTACAGAAATGTAAAGGATCATTCCTCATAGAGTGGAGTGAGGCTAACCAGACAAGGCAACATCTGGGTTCCCAGGACATGGTAATTGATGATGACAAGGTCAAATATGGAAAGGGAGGATGCCTGGGGATACTGGGAAGACAGAGCAGCAAACAGAGCCCACTGACCTTAATGACAGTGGGGTTAATTGTGTTCACACAGCCAAATTATTTCCTAACCACACCACCACTGCCTTTTTCCATCCCTTTTATTATACAACCATTACACTAAGACTTTAATTTCTCTAATGTCTCAAAGGCTATATCTGTAAAACTGTCCTCTAAGAGCTGTTTTTAGGATATTCAGAATAAAGATCTAAATGCTCATGAGAATAGGCTTCTCCAAATTCAAGATCTAAGTATGGCTTAGCAGGTTAAAAGGCTGGCCTTTGGGACTGAATTCTAACTCTTCTAGCTATATGCCTTGTACAAGCAATTTAAAATCTTCATGCCTCAATTTCCTCATCTACAAATGGGGATGGTAATATTTAACTTATTAAGGTTTTCAGATTAAACAAACTAAAACATATAAATTATTTGTATAATTCCTGGCATATAGTTATGGCTCAATAGTTGTTGGAAGCTATTATTATTGATTTGAAAAGTATTCCAGGGGCAGCCCAGGTGGCTCAACGGTTTAACCCCACCTTCCGCTCAGTGCCTGATTTCTGGAGACCCAGGATTGAGTCCCACGCCAGGCGCCCTGCATGGAGCCTGCTTCTCTCTCTGTCTGTCTGTCTCTCTCTCTCTCTCTCTCTCTGTGTGTCTCTCATGAATAAATAAATAAAATCTTTAAAAAAAGAAAAGTATTCCATTCAAAATTTAGATTAAAAGTCTTTTTAAACATATAGTAAAGAAATTTTAGGCAATTAAATTAGTTTTAGGATTTTTTTTTTTTTTACCACTTAAGTGTCAACTTTGCCTCACAACTAGCCTTCTTATGGTTGAAAGTTCATTGACTTAGTGTAAGAAAGCTGCTTAATACCTCATATACATCCAACATGGAAGGGACAGAGAGAGGGAGAGAGAGACACCAGAGGAAGAATCTGATCTACAACATGTACATCAAGTCACATGATCATCCTCATACCAATTTCTCTGGCCAGAGGGTTGGATATGCTGACTGGATGGAGCTGTGATGTTTGGAAAATTAGAGGTCTGGGTGGGAAGAGATGAAGTGGATAACCTACAAAGGGATCCTATAGTTTCAAAACCATTTCTTCTACTCATTTCTTACACTCAAACTATAAAAAACAGTCTATTCAGCAATAGACATGATTCAAATTTTGACTGCCTATAATTCTGGTAAGTACCATGTTACATTAAAAAGATGATGTTGGCTGCCATTTACTGCCATTTACTCTTGCCCTTGTTTTCCACCTCCAATAAAAATGGTAAGGAAATTTCCTTATAATGAAAATATTTACTAGCTCCAATATTGGTGGCTACTGTATTTTTTTGATAGAGCCAATTTTCTTATTTCACTATAGTGACATATACCAAGGTATAGAAGGTTAATTGTGTATATAAAAAGACACCAGCCAAAAGCTAAAAAGAGAAGAATTTAAACAATTCTATTGCTGAATAATGACAACCAATTTGCATGACTATAGTTGGACTGACTGACTGAATTATAACCACTTCTTTTCAGACATTCATAAAGATAAGATCCAAGAAAAAGATTAGGCACCTCTTGTATGCTTTTCTTCACTGTTTTTGTCATACAAACAAGCTTAGATTTTTGACTTAACGCTGCCTCGGTTCTCAAACTGCAAGCTTCTCCTTATGACAGTAGCTTTCTATTATTATGATGGATGAAACCCCAAATAATATTTATCCTATTGGAAAAAAAAAAACATGAAAATGTCCAGAGGAGAAAAATCTCTAAAAGTAATAAATGAAATACATCCACCAATAAAGGGGAATAGAATTTTGGTCCCTGGTCTCCTTTTCAAGTATTACTCCTCTGGAGGGAATGCAAGACTATATCAGAAAATTAAACATGTCTTTAGTTCCTACATTCCAATACTAGATACTTTAAAAGGACCAGAATTAGCTTAATGAAATTTTAAAAGTAACAAATGCTTCATGGATCCCATGTATAACACATTTCTTTCTATGAAACCCCTATAACCAAATGGATCCTTGAATGACAAAGCTAGGGAAAAAGCATAAAATCAGAGAAATTAAGAGTGATATGAGCCTTCTATTGATACCAGCTCTATTTCTTTGCCTCTATGTCCTATATATCTAAACCTCTATCTATCAAAACAACATATCCTAAAGAACAACATGGTGACAGAGATTAATTTCAATCTGACAAATGCAGTGAACTAAAAAATGAACTATATCATAAACCATCGCTCTTTCTCAATCCAAATAAAAAAAAATATCCTAAAGAAACTTACATTCTCTAGGAAATAACTAGGGTAATGTGGAAGGTGTTCAATACATTTCTGAAATACTGCATGAGTAATCAGTCAATCTAAAGCCATGCAGAAATTATCCTTTAGTAAAATGCTTTCCCATGTTCCATGTTAAACATGGCTTTGTTCACTCATAGTTTTTTCAAATACTACTCTTATCCCCCAACAACAGAGTTTTAGACTGCAAAGGCTAAATAAAAAGTTTGTTGACATTTTTTCATTTAAACCAATCATTTTGGCATCATAGAAACACTGCCATATTCATTTACTTATCCAATCTATCCACATGATTCACTTCTTTTCTATAAAAGAAAAATGCACATCTTGATTAATGAGATAATCTGTGAAGCAATTGTGCTAACTTTTCTAAATTTCATACCTATTAATTTCAATAAATTTCCACTAATTTCTGCATTATGAAATTGATTGAGTGGGAACATCTAATCTGTCTTTACAAAATCCTTTATTATTGCAACTATACTTCTGCAGCTTTTTAATACTATTTTTTGATCTTTTCATCAATATTGCTGAAGTTGTCCATACCTACCATCCTAAAATGTGCCACCTATTTTAAGTAGCTAAATCCACTCAAATTTTACTTCAGAGTAATCTCAGGTTATCAAATTGATTGTGCCATAAGGCATGAGCACTAGAACATTGTGTTTAAATGCATAGACTGCAGTGTGAACTGGCAAAAACCCCATGCTTGACAGGGAACATTTGGTCAGTGGACTCTTGTTACATTGATCCTGCCCTCTCACACTTACCAGCACCCACAAACCTACACAGTGTGTACCGGGGCAGCAGCAAGAATAGAGAACAGCTAGAGCTATTTGTCAAGGTAAAAAAAACAATAACTTAATGATATAAATAAAAGATGCCAAGATTCCAAGCTTCAATAACTAGATGAAAGTGTCATCACTTTAGAAAGTTGAGATGGGGAGCTGATGAGAATCATCTGGAACTTGGTGAGTGTGGGGTGATGCCCAGTTAAAAAGTAGTAGACAACTGGATGTGGGATACTGAAATCTGAGTTAAAGGACATGCACATGCAGAGTTCTCTGCACATGCAGAGTTCTGAGTAAAGAGAGAACACCCCCATGAGAGAGAGGAAGAAAAAGCTAGAGACAAAGGCAGGGACAGAAAAAGAAGTATCAGTGAATGGGTAAATGTGAATGAGTATTTTTAAAATGTTTAGGGGCACCTGGGTGACTCGGTTGGTTAAACATATGCCTTTGGCTCAGGTCATGATTCTGGGGTCATGGATAGAGCCCTGCATTGGGCTCCCCGCTCAGCTCCCTCTCACTCTGCCCCTCTCCCCTGCTTTGCGCGCATGCGCGCGCGTGTGTGTGTGTGTGTGTGTGTGTGTGTGTGTGTGTTGGCTCACTTGCTCTCTCTCTCTCTCTCTCTCTGTCAAATAAATAAAACTATTTTTAAAAAATAATGTTTAAAATTATAACTGGCAGATGAGGACAAAAAAGTATACGCTAAAAAGAAAAACGGAAGGGGGTGCCTGAATGGCTCAGTCCGTAAGCATCAGACTCTTGATTTTTGGTTCAGGTCATGATCTCAGGATGGTGAGACTGAGCCCCACATAGGGGCTCTGTACTGGGCATGGAGGCTACTTAAGATTCTCATTCTCTCTCTCTCTCTCTCTCTCTCTCTCTCTCTCTCTCTCTGTCTCTCTCTCTCTCCCTTTGCCCCTCACAACCTCCTGCTCACTGGTGCACTCTCGCGTACTCTCACACCAAAAAAAAAAAAAAAAAAAACACACACACACACACAAAAACGAAAAGAAGAAGAAGGAGGAGGAGGAGGGAGGAAACCAGGTGAGAGAAGGGCCTTAAAATCTATTCATTTGTTATTAATTTATTTAATAAAGATTTATTGAGCATCTACTCTGTGCTAGGCATTGAGGTAGAAGAGGGGCATATCCAGGGACAAAATAAATTCAGCCTGTGCCCTCTTGAAGTCTATAGTCTAGCAAAGAAGAGAGTAAGAATTGGACAGACAGCATAACCCCCCTCTTTCCTTCCACACCCTCCACAAATATGAACAATTGGGATAAATAGCCAAAAAATAAGAAAAAAAATAAGGTACAGGTGCTGGGAACATATACAAAAGGGAGCTACCTAACCTTGTCTGAAGTATTAGTGAAGGTTATCCTAAGAAAGTGACACTATCCGGTGAGTCATAAAAAAAGAGAAAGAAAAGATCACCTAAGTCAGAGGGAGTAAAGATCTCAACACTAAAGAAGAGAGTGAAACATACAGTGCCAGGCAATAAAGACACCCTGGCAATCTTTAGGATCTTCTTGTCCTTCTTTTCTCCCGCTTTTTTTTTACTTTAATCCCAAAGCCAAGTATAAGAAAGCAGTTCAGGGTGGAGTTGGAGTTGGAGTAGACTCTGCCAACGGTTTACCCAATATCTATTTACCAGTTCTGCCTTACTAAACAGAACCCTGGGACGCCTGGGTAGCTCAGTGGTTGAGCATCTGCCTTTGGCTCAGGGTGCGATCGCAGGGTCCAGAATCAAGCTCTGCATCAAGCTCCCTGCAAGGAGCCTGCTTCTCTCTCTGCATATGTTTCTGCCTTTCTCTGTGTGTCTCTCATGAATAAACAAATAAAAATCTTTAAAATAAATTTTAAAAATTTAAAAAATAAACAGAACCCTAAGTTTTTTAGGGTAGCAGTAAACCCAGCTAAAACATTAACTTTGTCAGCCTGTCTTGCAGCCAGGGGTAACTTATGACAATTCTGGTCTATAAGACATAAGAATGAAGCTGGGGATTTCAGTTTTGTTTTCTCATTAGCAGCACAGCTCCTTCCTGTGGGCACTTGGTTTTCTTTTCCCTATCTTGAAAGACACAATGAGGCCCCAAATGAAGCAGTCAAGCCATCTTGTAAGGCAAGGCAACCATAAGAATGAAAGCCACAGGGGCTCCTGGGTGGCTCAGATCATGATCTCAGCGTTCTGGGATCTAGTCCTGCATCAGGCTCCCTGCTCAGTGAGGAGTCTGCTTCTCCCTTTCCCTCTGCTCTTCCAATGCCCCCACCTCCACACTCATGTGCATACCTGGGCTTTTGATCTCTCCATAATGAGTAAATTTTTAGAAATCTTTAAAATAAAATAAAAGCCACATACTAACAGTGACAACTAACAGTGCCTGCAACTTCAATGACATTCTGGAACCTCTGCAACAGTTCCAGATCCTCTACCTGTGGGCATTGTGTTAGGAGAGAAAGCTACCTTCCATTAGCTTAAACTAGTGTAGACCAGTTTCTGTTCCTTGCAGTCAAATGTAATCCCTAACTGGCATAAGGATGTAGTCGTGTGAGGGAATAATCACTGTCAAGACAAACAAAGTAGGGAGGAAGGAATAGAATAGGAATAGGAACAGAAACAGGGATATAAAACCATTTTTAGACCCTTTTTACAACATGGATACTGTTATTCCCACAAATACATAGGATAATCAAGCTATACAATCAAGTAAGTGCTGCGTTATTTAGGATAATGCTTTGGAACTGTAAAAATTATCTCCTGAAAGTTGTTTAGCTTTAAACCACAGAAAACTAGGATATTTGAAGACATCTAGTTGTCACATCATAATATTTAAAAAAAATTTTTTTTCTCCATCGTTGTATTTTAATCAAGACCATGTGAGGAAGTAATGGAAGTGTTGTTCTGAGAACTCAGCCATGTGCTATAGCAGGTGGTGGACATTTAAATGGCATTATTTATCATAAGTAGCATATAAAGGAGTATCGTAGAGTCTCTGATTCCAAAAATGTATGGCAATTTGGCAGAAGACCAGTGCTTTTTTACTTATTAAAGCATAAGTGGGTTTTCAACATTTTCCTTTTCCTAATTATACATATTGATTTGTCATTACACTCCCATTTTGAAGCATATGTAAAGTCAGCTCTGGCCAGCTTGGCCAAGAATCATTACACTGGCACATTCTACAATGTTGTCCACTGTAGCACAGATTTCACTGTAAAGTGTATCCAGTCTAGGATTTGAATCCTGTTCTATCACATGCTAACTGTATTACCTGAAGCAAGTTACCCAATCTGTCTGAGCTTTAGTTTCCTGATACCTACACTGTATGAGTATTAAATGAGATCCTTTATCAACAAACACAGAATATACAAAGTCCTTCACTGCTATAAGCTCTCTACAAACATTATCTCCTTTCTCTTTTGCCCATTTCCTATATTGAACTGCACTTGAGGAATTTTCATTAAAGGAAACAGAAGCAAAAGCTAGTAAAATCTGTTCCTACAGAACAGATTCCAACCTAATTAAGTGCAACATGAAGACAGGGTTTCTACTTAAATTCTGAAGCAAGGATTATAAATATACAGAGGTTGGTAAATATCAGTTGCAGCCATTACTGGAACATCATGCAGACCATATAAAGAATATTTTAAGGACTAATTCCATTTTCAAAAGGCTATGATAGTATTATGTAATCACAAAGCACAAAGCACAGTTCACAGAAAAGAATTTAGAGGACTCACTTTCTTGGTCCTTGAGACACAGGGTAGGGGATGTTTCTGGGCAGAGCCCTGAACAGAGAGTGTTAAGGATGAGGGAGGCTTCCTGACATACACACCCCCATCTTCCTGTGACCTTTATATTCATGGCTGTCTGCCCCTCAGCTGTGTGTCTCCCTCTGCTTGAACTGGCATGGCAAATATCTCTCCTAGGAGAGCAGAGGAGAGTCCCTTACCAAGCATCCCCTCTCTGATGAGTTGTCTCTGATTATTTCACTCCTCTCAGGGCAATCTGGCAGGCAAGAGACAGTGAGAGTAAAATGATTTTAAGTAGGACCTGAGTGCTAAAATAATAGTAATATTTATGGGTACTAAGGGTTTTTTTTTCCTTGAAATAACTGTGAATGGTGGCATTTCCTTCCTTCCTTCCATTGCCTCAAAAATGTCGGTCCATTTGTTTGTTAATACAAATGTGCTGCTTCCTTGGTTCTCTCCTAAGAAGGTTGGTGGGGAGGGGAGAGGGGAGAGAGGGACAGGAGCACCAGCATTATCGCCTTGTAATTATTCAGAGGATGTTTCATTTTATTTTATGTTAGAGTGGCCAAATTTGTATTATTCCTCTGTTGCCCTAATCATCATCATAAATCAGGAAACAAGAATCTCAATGTCCAATTACCATTCAGAGTAGATACAGGAAGAAAATTAAAGCTCCCTTTCTAAGTGGAAGAAAGGGCAACTCCACTGAGCTTCCTAAGGGAATGTATGCTGTGCTGAACAGTACATTATTGAAAAAGAGATAAGCAATTGTGTGATGTACAATTGCCAACACTTTCTAGTCTTTCAACTTCAGTTCTAAATGCTTACGAGGAATAATATCTTCATATTTTTCAAAAGGCTGCTATAGGAGAAAACCACTTATACTCCCTTGCATTCACAAGTATTGCAAACATAGCATTTATTATTTAAAGGAGAGAGACAGAGATGGAGGCAAAGCCAGAGACCAAGAGAAGCAGAGAAACCAAAGTCTTAGTTTCCATGCTGTAGAGGGCCAAAGCTGGGAATGTTTTCCAACAAAACCCTGCCCTCATCACCAGGCTCAGAAGCCCCACATCTCACCAGCTACTTCCTCTAAGAACCTGAAACCAGAGCGCTACTGCAAAGAGAGATTTTTTTTTAAAGGAAATGAACTTTTAAGAAATATAATAAGCTCAAACCTAACCTATTAAATTATTTTCTCTCCTTGGTAATTTTTCTACTAATAAAGGTAGAAACAAGTGAGACTAACTTCCAGCAAGTCAACTAAAAACTACTGACCGGGCAGCCCTGGTGGCTTAGTGGTTTAGGGCTGCCTTCAGCCAGGGGCATGATCCTGGAGACCCAGGATTGAGTCCCACATCAGGCTCCCTGCATGGAGCCTGCTTCTCTCTCTCTCTCTCTCTTTTTCTCTCTCTGTCTCTCATGAATAAATAAATAAATAAAATCTTTAAAAAAAAAATACTGACCAGTTTGGTCACTATAGCTATATTGTGGTAGTATAAAAGAAAAAGGTGAATCAATCCAGTTGTTATCAATCCAGTTCAATCAACAAGTCAAAGTGGTAGATATTCTAACTCTATAAAATTATACCTAAATTAAATACCTAAGTAGACTTTACTTTAAAAAGGCAATATCCATCATGTCACTAGAAAACCTACTGTTTTTCATAGTGTTTTAACACAGGGACCTCAGTCACACAAAAACATTTTTTGAAAACTGATGAATTTAGCCACATAGTTAATAATTCCTAGTTATTAAGTTTGTTGAATCAAATTTCAACAAATTTTTAAGGTAGTAAATACGAGATTAGGTTCATATTAAAAAGAATTCTACAAGATACAGTGAAAAAACACAGGCAATTTTTATCTCTCTGGCTTTAGAGTATTTTTAAATTTTTATTTCCTTCTATACCAGCTTTATAATTGAGTTGAATTCTGATAAAACAATATGTCATATAAACCTAAGTCCTATGCCTTAGGCATTTAATAACTGGCAACAATATTAAAATTACACTTATTAGTTCTAACTTTTTTTTGTCTAGGAACTAGCTAGCTCACAGCCCAAACATGATAGTAATTCATAGTTAAAACTGTGTTTGGATCTTCTTAGAATACTATCACTTGTTATCTTCCTCAGTATTGATGGTGTTTTGTTTTGTTTTTTCCGCAAAAAATGTTATTGTGGCTATATAGACCGCTCTATGGTAAATATAGAAATTCTAAGTCATCTTTGAAGTAGTAGTTCCTCAAACACAGTTCCACTGTAGCCAATAAGGACCATCTCAGTGTTTGAAAGTTTAGTCCAAACTTTAATTCATTAAAAAAATGGAGAAATAGTCAAGCATATTGTAGAGTTTCTACTGTAAATGTCGATTTCTAATATAAAAATGTTTTAAATTCTAATGATCATAATGACTATCCAACCCAAAGATCCACAGATTGCTCCTTTCATCCACCCTTGGCAAGGCAAGAGAGACAAAAAGGCTTTAGGGGTGGGGCAGGGGCTGGTGAAGGGAGAACAAAGAATTCAGTCACTGGCTAAAATGCAACTAAAAATAGATTAAGCCAAATTTTCAAGAATGTTTCTTCTAGAAGGAAGCATGTAAACCAGGAAAGAAAGAAGATATCAGTAACTAAGAGTTGTTGTTTTTTTTTTTTTTTACCAAATTTTTACTAATAAAATCCCATTGATTTTAATGGCAGAATATTATACCTTTCTATACATTTTATTTCACCAACCACTTAAATTTTATGGCTTTTTATAACACCTAAAAGGCACTGTAGTATAGTGACCTGAGTTCAAAACCTGTCTTCCACTTAATTTCTCACCTATAAACTGGGAATAATCATATCTATATTATGATAACATATTTTTTAGTGCCTTGAAAAGAGCCTGCCACAAAGCAGACACTCCATTTATGGTAATAACGTAATATTTTAGATATGAAAATACTAAATGGCTTTGTAGAAACCCATCTGTGTCCCTTGCTCTCGTATGCACCATCATTTGTACATAGCTGCACACTTCAGGACACTTTTTCTCTCTAAGACTTGGAAGAAATACTTCTTCCTTTATGTTTTCAGTAAGGCCTTTGGCTTTCTAAGCCATTTCTTTCATAACAGGCTTTATCTGCTTTTATTAAGGATTTTTTCCTTTATTTAGAACAAAATTAAAATGTTTATGAATTTTGTTTATTCATCCATTATTTATAGTTTCTTATTATGGCATGATATATTTTTTAAGTCTTCCTTACCAGTTAGTGCAAACAACCTTCACACAGTCAATTGAACCACACAGATCTATGCAAAAGGAACACTGAGAATACTTTCACCTGTACAGAAAAGACATTAATTTCTAAACCTGGAAACTTGTTTTTAAGGAGGAATTTATCTTTCCAAATATTCACAACTGGTTACTTCCTGAAACCTAAAACTATGATTATTTCTCCTTTAAGTTTTAAACTATTAATTTTACATTTCAAAGGGATGTTAGCTCAGAAGCAAAAGGCTTTGATCATTTCATCAACTAAAAACTGTAAAATTGAATTCATGGAGGCACACCAAAAAAAAAAAAATCTCCTTGGCTGACAAAATTTCCAATTTTAAATCCATGGTCATCCTTTATTCAATGTTTGCACAGCTCCATGGGATCTCGTTTGCTCATTAAAGTGTGTCCCTCCATAAATAGTGGGTTTCAATATGGTTTTCTATAACCATAAAATTTCAGAATATTAAAAACCATAACATCTGAAGGGCATTTTAGAAAATAATTTTGTAATTTTTCTGAGATGTATTCCTGACAACATCTGTGACTTCAAAATATCGCTGCATCTAGAGAATATTTCAAGTGTTCCTTTTGATATGAAAGCCTTTTCTCCAAAGCTAAGCCTGTAAATAAAGTCATTTTTAGAAAAGATGGAATTTAGTCAAATATGGAATTGGTTTCAAATCACTGCATGGCTAATCATTTGCTTGACTAAATTGATAGCTTGTCAAGTCTTTTTATTATTATTATTATTATTAACAGCTGCCACCTCTTCTCTAGCATTTCTGGTGCCTATTCTTGCAAGGATTCAATAAGGTAAGATGAACTAACATGCACAGCTCAAGGCGTGGCACATAGAAAGCACTCAGTATGTGGCAGCTCTTACTATTTTAATAGCAATATTTTACTTTGATATTTTAAACAGAGGGAGAGAGAAAATGATTTGTCCAGCATTAGCCAATAGGAGTTTCCACTGTTTTCTGGGGGTTTTCTATATTCATCATTATTGATACTAACAATTGAGATTTAATACTTTTTTCTTCTCTATTTTAATTGAGAAAATAGAACTAGTTGTTGTTGAATTAGTCTCCCTGCAATGCTCACTCTTGCCCTCATTTTCTCCATTCTCTACACAGCACTCAAATTATCTACCACATACATCAGACCATGCCCCTTTCCTGACTGAACCCTCCAAACTTAACTTGCACACCGCAAATGAAGTCCAACTTCATCCTGTGGCCCTTGAGGTCTCCCAAGAACCAGTCTCTCACATCATTCCATGGCATGTCTTCCCTCCTCCTAGTCACACTGGTCTTGTTTATGTTCCTTGCCCTTGGTCATCCCTGTTCTCACCTCAGGGCCTTAGCACCTGTCATTGCCTTTGCCTATAGAGCTCACCACTTGTGTCTTCACAAGGCTGGGTCCTTCTTTCTATAAAGTAGCCACAGAGACTACTTCCTCAGAGCAATCCCTCCCATATCCTTCTCTAGAAAGCTCATCCTTCTGTTCCTTTGTTCCCTCTTCATACTCTATTACCCAATCTATTTCATTTCCTTCACTTTTCCCCATGACTTTATTTTTATGTAACCAATTTATGGAGAAATCTCCACTTCTTAGAATATATAAACATGAAACATTGTCCCTAACAGTACCACGTCAACCTTCCTTTCTTGAAAGGAAATAGCTCTTACGGCATCTGAGCCAAAGTCCATAGCTTTTTAGCCACTTGTGATGGCAGTCTCATTTCAGCCACTTGTGATGAGAGCAGTCTCATTTTATTTAGGACTTGGACTTCTTCATTTCAAATATCCATCACAGAGTTAACTCAAAGCTACTCTCTTCCCCAACACAGGCCAGACCATTGTGTCTTTTGGTGGACAATAGAGTGAAATCCACTCTTTTTTTAAGATTATTTATTTATTTATTTATTTATTCATGAGAGACACACAGAGAGAGGTAGAGACAAAGGCAGAGGGAGAAGCAGGCTCCATGCAGGGAGCCTGACGTGGGACTCAATCCCAGTACTCTGGGATTCCGCCCTGAGCTGAAGGCAGACACTCAACCAATGAGCCACCCAGGCATCCCAAAATCCACTCTTTTTATACATTTCTCCTTTTCCTTTTCTCTTTCAACTTTCCCTTTCTTCTCCCCTTAGACACCAGAGTCTCATGGAACCTCAGTCTCACCCTCCATACCTAGGAGAAGAGCTACACAAATGAAGACTCTCTCTCTTTTTTTCTATGCTGGTTGACTATGGAGATATGACCATATTTTTCCCCTATCCTCCCTCCCCCACTGAAATGTGGTGTTTTGGTTCCATCATGAGCTGGTTTAGGTATCCAGGGCTGCCTCTCTTAGTTCACTAGTTCATTTGCTCATTCGTTCATATAAGCAGCCATGCTTATATGGCGCCAGGCACTGTGGAGGCACATGTGCAAACAGTTCTTGGAGTCTCTTCTAAATCTTCAACATTTGCTTCTTTTTTCTCTTGCAAGTCATGTACAACTCACTGGCAGTCAATATCCTGTTCAAAGACAGTACACAAGATAGTTGGCCAGAAGCAAACTCCATTATCTCTGTTTAGCTAAATCTTTATAATTCTGAAAAATAGAGGAGCTAGCCTTGCTCTCAGTAGAAACAGCAATAGCTACTTTAGTTTAACAATTAAAATTATATCAATTCTAGACAACTCTGAGAGAGGGAGCCTCCTTGTCAGATAAGCTATCATTTTTTAATAGACTATTTCTTAGAGCAGTTTTAGGTTCACAGAAAATTGAGCAGAAAGTACAGAGAGTTCCCATATGCCTCTGCCCCCACACATGCACACTATTATTGCAGAGTATATTTTTATGTGCCTGGACACATATTGGTGGTAAAAGGTTTTCTGTGTCTTTTTGCGATTTAACAAGAATCTAACTACGAACCTTCTGAGAAAAGGAATGATGTTTTCTGAGGGAAGTACCCTTTCCCTTACCTTTCCAAGAGAGCAGCCCTGACAACTTTGCCTTTCCCCAAGAGCCCCAATACATGGTCCAGCTCCTGCATTTGGCTATTCCCCAAATGACTGCAAGTAGAGTCACCCTAACAACTGGAATCCTCTTGAACACAGACCACCACCACCCTGCTGCCAAAAACCAGGATGGTGTAAACATTGCCCCATCTCTCCAGCCACCACTCACCCCTGTCCTGGGTTCTCCCAGTGGACTTCCAGTCTATCCTTAGATATACCTCACTAATCTTCAGAAGTATGTATCAAACACTCACTTTTCTTCTCTTTAGAGAGAGATCAGGGATGGAAAAGAACAGCAAGCTTAGGCTTGCTAGGCTCCAAAAACAAAATTCTCCTCTCCCACTCTACTCCAATGGTAGCAAAAAAAGCTTACAGATTCTGGCAGAATGAGATGCCTAGTCCACAATTATAGCAAAGCCTCCCAACACTGGTTCATTCAAAGTCCCACTCGCTTGGCTCCAAGGAGGGCAAAGGACCTTCCTCCTTTCATGAGAGATGGGCAAAGCAGGCTTTGAATATGCACTCCCCAAAATGCTGACTCCTACCCCTTCCATCATCTTCTAATATTGACTGGGTTTAGTGGACAAGCTCATTCTTCCTTGAAGCCTCTCAGTACTTACTGCAGAAGGGCTGTTGCAGTGGTCAGTAGCACCTTGAACCTGGGGGTACATTAGTTCTTCAGGTCCTCAGCTTTGAGCTGAAGCCACTATTCTAAGACTCAGTGGGTAAAATACCATTGTTATGTATCAGTTTCTGCTCTGTCAAGCTCAACTTATTCCTTTCTTAATTTCTACCACCTCAGTCTATCCTCAGGACCTAGAAAAATGTTTGACATATAATAGGTACTCATTAAAGACCTGTTAAATAAATCCTGTTTTGAATACTGCTAAAATGAGAATTTAATTATATCAGAATGAAGCCTATAACAAGCTTAACAGCCCTAGTGGTGCAAAATCAAAAGAATATAATTTTAATTTAGTTAAAATATATATCCATTTTATTGTATTGTGCCCAATATAACAGAAAACTATTTTTTTTCCTACATGGCATCCATTTTATACGTTTTCAGATAGAGATGATGACCCTGACTCCTTTTCTTCTCTAGGCTTCTCATGACACATGGTTTCCAGACTCCCTACCCATCTTGGCTGCCCTTCTTCAAAGCATTAATGTTACTTTTAGGATGTGGTCTATCAGTAACAAGTAGCTGGGCCATCACTTCCTAAGAGCTAGATATTCCTTTTCTGTTAAAGGAATCTATACTTGCATTAAGATTTTGGCACTTATTGTATGGGGTTAATTTTTTCAGTGAAGGAACCACATAGTTGGTTCACATTAAATATGTATGGTCAATAAACCTCAGATTTTCTTTATATGGACTACTGACGAGTCAGATCTTCACATCCTACACTAGCTTAAATGCCTTTTTCAAACATAAATGTTGAATCTTACATTTAGTTCTATTACATTTCTTCTTTTTATTTTTGTCCTTTTGTTCTAGTTTCTAGAGGTTCTTAAAACCTTGTTAGCATATTGAGATATACAATTTGTCATTATTTACAAATTTGACAAACATATTTTCTATCTTCATTTAAGCCAATTTTTCCCCAAATATCTGCAGAGAAGGGAGCCAAGTCAGAGAGCCCTGGGGTGTTTTTCCTTTTCTGAACTGGCACTTTTTGAATATGGCTGCACATCCAACTGCAAATCTACCTAAGTCTGCCTAATGTTGCCCTCATGCAGCCCACATCCTAATTCTCTCTCTCCCTTTCTGTTGTTACAAAACTGGAGCTTTTAAGAAATGCTATATAGAAAAATTTAAAAGGGATACAACAGTTCCATGATTAATAAATAAAATCACTGTCTCCTCAAAGATATATTTGTTACTATGCTTTATGCATAACTATCTTTTTTCTCATAAAAAAAAACTCCACTTCATTACTTTCTAAATTATCACAACCTATCCTGATTAACCTCAATATTGTTGTTCTGATCTTCCAAAGATCTTCATACCTTTTTTGAAAATCAGGATACACGTCCATCTTCAGACTCCTCATAAATTCCATAAATGCCCCCAAACCCCACCATTTACAGGGCCAAATCATCCTATTCCTTAGTATTTAGGGAACTCTAAGTCTGAGCATTGACAGGGGCTAGACTTCCTTCTATTCTCCTTAGGAATTATATTAGTCATTTTGGGCTACTATGAGAAAATACCACAGAGTGACTAGCTTAAATTACAAAAATTTATTTTCTCACAGTTCTGGAGGCTGGCAATCCCAGATCAGGGTGCCAAGCACGGTTGGGTTTTGATGAGAACTCACTTCGTAAATTACTTGCAGATGGCTACCTTTTCACTGTGTCCTCACATGGCAGAGAGAGAATAAATCTATCTAGTGACACTTCCTTAGAGGGCACTAATTCCATCATAAGGGTTCCCACCTCATACTTCATCTAAAACAAATTATCTCCCAAAGGCCCCCACCTCCAAATACTATCACCTAGAGTTAAGGTTTCAACTATGGATCTTGGAGGGACACACTTTAGTCCATAGCAGGAATTAATTAGTTATTCATATTATTTGTTTTGCTTGCCTTACTCTTTCTTAATTTGAAGATTATTTGCTCTGCTGGAAAGGATGAAATATAAGAAAATTAAGATTTAAGTTTTCTATCTTTTCTCCATAATCCAAGTAGAGAACTTATTCTGTCATTATTCCTTACTCCAAATTTAAATCTTTAAAAAGACATTTTATGAGACAGCATTTTTCAGAGCTATCATTTATTCTCAACAGGTCTCACACTTTCTGCTTTGGCATTTCCCCTAATCATACATCACTATATCCCCCAGGATTTCTGCCCTCAACCCTGTCACATTCAACTCATTTTCATTGATGACAACCAGCTGCTAGCAGCACTTCAGAAAGGGCAGTGCTTTACCTCTGCCTGTCACTCACCCAAGATAGACTATCTGGGACATCTGAGTTCTGCAGCCTACCATCAAAGAAGACTGTTCCTACCATCTTTCTAACAATGGTCCTTAAAGAAAATTGAAGCCCTGTACTTTGTAAAGGTTCATTTACTGCCTCAATTTGGGGTACTTAAAAAAATCAATAGCACTCTTAATTCCCACTGGAGATAAATAACCCAAATCTTTAACTATGCATGAACATAGGAAATTTAAGAAAATATAAAAAGACCGTTTAGCCTTCAAATGATCTGTTCCCTTCTTAGAACTCCACTTTTCCCAATCTGGTTGGCATCCAGATTTGGAGATGAGAGGGGATGAAAGAAAGAGCTTGTGGTTTTTTCCTATAAGATAGGGAGGATAAGAGTTTTCTATTTTTAAATTTTAATTTTTCTTTTTTGTTGTTGTTTTATTTCTACTGAAGACTGAATTAGGAAAGATCTTTTGCTGTACAATCTAGAAAGCTTTTATTCAAAACTTCTCTCAGAAGCCATTCTAAATATTCTTAATCAGTGTATTTTTAGAAATCACCTTAAGGCCTTCCTTTTCTTGATTTTTGTCAATATGGTATCTTGTTGTAACTATATTTTCTTGACCTTAATGAGGTTAAAAATCTTTTCACATGTGAATTATCTCAATATATGCTTTTACCCATTGGATGTTGTTTTTAGTTGAATGTAAAGATAGTTTATTTATATACAGTAATTTTCTGCTTGATGATATATGTGTCATACTTTTTGTTTCCTACTCTGTTGTTTGTCTTCTGACATTATTTTATGATGTCTCTCCTACCCAAAAATTGTAAAGATATTTTTTTATCTCACTGTCTAATTCTTTTAACCTATAAAGTTCCATATGCTCTGATCAATGGAAAAGCAATATTCTTTCTTCAGACTTATCTTCTCTAGTCCAAATATCTTAAGCCTTTTTTCCCAAGGTTCTTATTTTGAGTTTTATATCCTTGAGACTTACTCCAAATAATCTCCATGGCCTTTTATCAGATTTCAACAACCATATCACTAATAAAATTAATTATAATTATAATAGCAATATCTAAACATTTATTGAACACTTATTATGGACCTTGGACTGATCTAGTTATTTACCTGTACCTTCTTATTTAAGTTTATAAAAACACCATTTTATATATACAGAAATTTAAAATTATGGTGGTTAAGTAGTCTACAGAAGGTTTTACAAGTCATAAATGCTAGAAGCAGAATTCAAACTTGGGAAGTTGGGTTTTCTGCTATAAAACCCATATGCATTACATGGCATTTTATTGTCTATAAAAAAAATTATACACATTTCTTCCACAGACCTCTAGCTAGAAGGGACTTCCTAAACATTAAATCACAACCTCTAGGTTTTAAAAAGTATAGTACTGATGACCCACAGAACAACCCTCTCTCATATAAATTCTAGACACATACATTAAAAAGAATAGATTCATTAATAATGAGAGCTAAAATCACATGTGTAAACACATTGCTTTTAATCTATTCAATTATTTCCCCATAAGCACTAACTGTGCATCACAAATTATGCTGTCTAGAAGACATACAGCAAAACTTACAGCTTGGAAGATTCATTGCTGTGGTCTAATGGAATACTTTTCTGAGAGAATGAAAATTCTGAATCTCCAAGATGGAATATCCCTATCCACTATTTCTTCATTTCATTAATCAAATTGAAGATGGACACAGAAGGCAAACTACACAGGAACACCACTGCATAATTAATTTGCACATCTCTTCATCAGTTACATATAAATATATTTTCTTTTCATGCACTTTAATTCAGGAGTTGCAAACTGGTAATACTCAGTAGTCAAAATCAGCCTGCAGAAAACTCTTAATTGTTCCACACGAATGAATATATGTTCTCCAGTTTGCCACAGGCAATACTATTCCCTATTGTCATCACACTTGGCCTGATGTGATATGTTTATGTAACCCGGCCCCACCTCTATGGGCATTTGAGTTTATGGTCCCTTAATAGATCTAGTGTGATCACGAAGACAGTGAGATAGAAGCCCATATTAAAGCCCCTATAATCTAAGCCTGCTACACATTGCCCCCCAAATAAATTTAAAGAGATAAAGCCACCATCCCACTGTACAATCAACCAACACTAGCAGTCACTCTGCTATCCTAACCCTAATTCTCCCTGCTGTCTCTTTCCTTTTCCATACCAAGCCCTAAATGATAAGCTGTCTAGTTGCACTCATTGCTCACTCAGGAGTGACTAGGAGGCTGCACAGTCAGATTACAAAATTGGTTACACAACCCACATCACAGGGGTATAGTTGTGACCTTCCACAAATCCAGTGTTTTCACTGTGTGCTGTATGGTACAAGTTCCAATGGATAAAAGCGAAATTGCACTATTCTATCTATCCCTCAAATAACCTTGAACACTGCTGTAGAGTGGATCATGGAGACAAAATTGGTTTTTTGGTAAAGAAAAGAACTGAATATCCTGCTTTCCATCTAAAAATAGCAATACTGTAGGAAAGCTCATAAAACCCTGAGCCTTCACTCAAGTCATTTTAAAAGTCCTTGGTTAGAGTGGACATGGAAAAAATATATCTGCAGAGCTTTAAAAGTAGAACCTAGAAGGAGGTTATGGTCATAAACTAAAACAGCTCAGTTTAGATCAGTTCCCAGTGAACAGCAAGGCAAAGAACTTTCACCTTCAAAAAAAATTTTTCAAGTATGTCTTTTAAAATCATAAAAATAGGGACTCCTCGGTGGCTCAGCAGTTGAGCATCTGCCTTTGGCTCAGGACATGATCCCGCGGTCCCGGGATCGAGTCCCACATTGGGCTCCCTGCATGAAGCCTGCTTCTCTCTCTGCCTACATCTCTGCCTCTCTGTGTGTCTCTCATGAACAAATAAAATCTTTAGAAATATATAATAAATAAATAAATAAATAAATAAATAAATAAATAAATAAATAAATAAATAAATAAAATAAATAAATATCATAGAAATAATGTCAATGTTGGAAATATTTTCAGAGCTATATTTTAGACAGTGAATGATATTCCACTAAAAATAATCCTCAAAAAAAAAATTCTCTCCTCACCATGGGGCAGAAAGTCAAAACAAGGCCAGACCACACTTAGGAGCCCAGGTTCTTTGGAAAGTCCTATCAAATCATTTCAAAGGCAAAGGATTATAATAATATTTGCATTGTTAAGGCTATGTCTATATGATGCTGGCAAACACTTGATTAGGTTGATGCACTCAAGCAGTCAGTCAATTTAGTGAAACATTTACTCAAGCCCATGTTGTTTGCCTATATTAACCAAGTGATTGGTTGGCTTGTTTGATTGGCTGGCCACTTTCTTGGACAGCAGAGTGTTCTCCCACTTTCTCTTCAGCCACTTGGAGCAGTGGCCCACAGCACTCACTTCCCATTTCTATGCTCTACAGGATAATTACCTATTTACAAGTATATTTCCCTCACTAAACACTGAACTCCTCAAATGACAGGTGCAGCATTCTATCCATCTTCTACCTTGTCTAGTTTCAGGGTCTGCATAGTTCAGGGAATCAGTCGATGGCATGGCTATAGCAAAGTTGCCTTTGCCGTGTAATGGGAATTGGTCACATTTCTTTTGACCTGTCTAGAGGGCACTATAAAAATGGTTAGTTAAGTGCTTCCCCCCAAAGGCCACACACTTTCCCATGTCTACAATGCTATGTCTGCTTACCTATAAGAGGCTTCTCCACTCTGCTCTTTCCACTCAAGACTTCCCCTCTTCCAGTTCATATGCCACACCTTCTACAAAGCATTCCCTGACAGTTATTTCCCCCTTCTGACTTCCTCTGTTGTATGCCAGATATTTGAACATTTAATCACAAAGTGCTAGCTTGCTCTGTATTCATCAATATATATTTCATATCACTAACTGCAAAAGATTATTAAGCTCTTTGAGATTTGGTCCAATGCATCTGTTTAGCTGTATCCAACTGTTTTATTTTTTTGTGATAAATTAAATAATAAATGATACCTCACAGTTGTCCAGTGTTCTATGCTTTATTTCACTCAGTATAAGGGCAGTTCTAATGCCTACGTCCAACATATTAGAAATCTTAGGCCCAGAGAAGTTAAGGAACTTGCTTATGATGATACAAATAGTAAGTCTCTCTTGGATCCTCTTAGTGAGAGTTGGGTATCTTTCTGTTTAGGCACATATCCTAACAAAGCCTCCTTAGTTTCCCATAGATTTTTACTTTTTCCTCAGCATTATTGTTAAGATATATGAGTCTTAACACAGAATCTACCATCCTAATGCAAACTTATAGCTACCCAGTATATCTCATCAAAGGAATCCTTTACTTAACAGGGCTACTTGAAACACATATTCTCTCTATGTGCTAGATATCCACTGCCCACTGTACAAGCAAGAGGGCACAGAACTGGGGAGCTGGATCCCCACAGTACTGGCCCCATTATAGAGACACAGAATTGGCTCTATTATTGATCAAGCCAAATGGCAACTTGCCACGTAGCCAACTCTATGGAATTCAACTATGGGTCCACAGTTAAAAGGATGTGAAGATACTATTACATTATAGAGCCCCTTCATTGTAGATTCTTGAGGGAGAGTCCTGTCTGGTCTAAGTACCAAGGACATAACTTTTCCAAAATAATTGTGCTATCTTTGCTTATGGTCCCTACGGCATTTTTAACTAATAAGGTTTCCTTTTTTGGTTAAAGGTGAATTTTTTATCTATCCTAAGTGAGTAAAAAGGTATTATAGTCATCTTTATCTTATTCCAGATCCTACTTAATGCCCTACATTTACTTTTCCTATTATTTTCCTTCTGCTTTTAATTTAAAATAGATAAATGAAAGGATAAATGAAAGAGAATACTTCTTATTCCTCTGTAACTCTCAACCTCCCAGTCCCAACTATTTGTGCTTTCATATCTCTCCCCACCTCTTCCCCAGCATCATATGCTCAAAAATGGACTTAAAAACAAAATAATTTTACATGATAGTGAAATGGTTTTTAACCATTTCCTGGATGGTAGACCCTTTTGCTAAATCCACAGGCCTTTTCTCCAGAAAGTCACTGAGTTTTCTAAGACTCTGTCATCAAGGAAGAGGCCCAGGCCTCTCGCCCATCTGAGTCCCCCCACCCACACCTCCACTTCTCTCTCTTCCCAACTGTAAAATGATGGTTCTTTCAGTCCCTCTCGCTATATCTGTGCCTCACTTCATGCCACAACCTTAACTGGCACCCTAACAAACCCCCCAGTCTCACTGCCATCTCCTTTTTCTCAAAGTACAACTTTCTGCTGCATCCACCAGGCCAAGCCTCAGCTAAAAAGTTTTATACCTCACAACTTCAATAATGAGCAGAAGAGAACAAGGAGCAGTGGCTATCAGGACCTTATAAATGATGGAACAGAGAGACAGACTGAGAAGCTTCCAGAAGCAGAGTCTGAAGCAGTAGTACATCAACCTTGCAGAACACAAAAATCCCAAGGAATCATGGGTAGATAGATGCTGAATTCCAACTCTGTGTGCATGTGTATGTGGTGTGTGTGTAGGTATCTGTATGTGTGTATTTAAAATTGTACCATATGTAATACCAGCAAAAAACTGCTAGCTCTGATGCTTTTAATATAGATCTAAGAATTAATGAAGAGAAGTAAAACTGAAAACATGGTTTGACTCTGTAAAAGAAATGGCAATTACAGTTATATACAAAATATATTTACCATTTATGACTTATTACCAGATGCAAAATAACTAGCATGGTAATATATATATATGTGTGTGTATATATATATATATATATATATATATAATCAATTTTATCATAAGTTGAATTTGTTTGCATGCTAAAAATTGCTTCCTGTCAGTTGGGTCTCAAGATTTGTTGCTCACAATTTCCAACATTAAGGGAGACATTGACAGGAACCATATCTTATACTCCTTTTGTCTTTTTCCTAAGCATCTAAATAACGGAGCAAGAGATGCCTGGAAATTGATAATTTTGACCAGAGTTTGCACACATATCTGAAACCACCAGAGAAAAATCTAAGACAATATGTAAGAATATTACAGTACACACAATTTATAGAAAAATGAGAGGATTTGCAACAATGGGCCAAAATAAGAAGTCTACATGAAGAAAGTAGATTTGGAACTTAGCCTTAAAGAAAATCATGAATATGAATTTGGTGGAAAGGCATTCCAGTCCAGGCAAAAAAAAAAAAAAAACAACTGTTTTCTGTGATACAGAAGATATTTAAGTTTTTAAAAAACTGCTTATTTCATATTAATATACCCATTACATTATAATGAAATAAGACAAGCTTTGAAAGAACACTTATAAAGAAGAACTTGAAAACATTATTTTTATTTATATACCTATAGAAATATATATTCATATCTTGACTGTTAGTTTTTAAGAAAGCAAATGAAAAATTCAGAAGCCATAAAGCTGCCTATAAAGCTTAAATAATAAAAATGATTTATTGTAAAAATAGAATAATGAAATCACCAACAGTGGATGACACAACCAAACTTTATATTCTTTGCTCAAATAGAGTAGTTAAACTAAGGAGAGGTACTTTCTCACCTTCTTGGTTTGAGCCTACTAAAATAATGACTATATTTGATCATATGACAACCAGAATAATGAGAGTTGTTAGTAAATTCATATAATTGCAATAATCATAGCAAAACTTGTCATACTGTATATGGTGAAAGCAACTGAAATGTTTGAAAATCTGAGTTAAAGGGAAAGACTTTAGGAACTCACCAAAACATCTAGTGATCAAGGAAAGCTCTCACTCCACTTTCTTCAGTGCTCCCTTAGGAATAGCATACTCACCACATTGCAATCTAAACTCCATGTGATCTAATAAAGAGTCTGGGTATGTAGGTCCATGTCCTCAAACACCAAGATAGGATCAAATGTGAAATATATTTATTAGTTGTTACAGGCTGAATTGTATGCCCTCCCTACCCACACACCCCATCCCACCACCAATTTCATATATTAAAGTCCTAACCCCTAGTTACCTCACAATGTGACTGCATTTGGAGAAAGGGTCTTTAAATATATTAAAAAGTTTTAAAGAGGTTAAAGGTTGTCTCAGTTAAAATGAGGTCATTAGGGTGGGCCCTAATCCAGTAAGAGTGATGTCCATATAAAAAGAGGAAACCACAACACAGACAGATACAGAGGTAAGACCATATGAAGACCCAGGGAGAAGATGGCTGTCTCCCAGCCCAGGAGAGAGGACTCAGGAAAAAGCAGCACTTCCTAGACCTTGATCTCAGACTGCCAACCATCAAAATTGTAAAAAAAAATAAATTGTTGTTGTTTAAGCCACTCAGTCTGTATTACCAGTTATGGCAGCCCTGGAAAAATCATACTTTATAGGAAACTCTTTGAGAGGAAATGAAGAGAAACCTGGGAGAATCATGAACCCACAAAGCAAGTCTGACCCTGAGTGAAGAAGAAAAAGAAGGAAGGAGGGAGGGAAGAGAAGGGAAAAGAAGGGAAGGGAAGGCTGGAAAGTCTGAGACAGCAGTACAAGTCTAAGGCAAGTGTGGCAAGGCTGTAGAAATGGAAGCCCAAGCTGTAGAAATGGAATTCCCCAAAACGGAAGCCTTGGTGCCCCTGCTATCCTCAATAAATGGCTGATAACTGCTCATGAGCAGCATCAGTGATGGGTTTCATAGCACAGCAGTTGGATTTGTCAGTTTATTACACTCCTTACATTCAGAAATCTGAGAAGTGCATTTCACAGCTGTCCACATTGGAAGACCATAGCTCCAGACAGTCCAGAAAGTTCTTTACATTCAGATAACACAAATGATCATAGAAATTTCCACTGAATGAACAAGTTTTTCAGTTTGGTTACTATGTGGAAGCTACAGAACATTCTTTAAAAAAAAGATATTATTTATTTATTCATGAGAGACACAGAGAGAGAGAGGCAGAGACACAGGCAGAGGGAGAAGCAGGCTTCCTACAAGGAGCCCCATGTGGGGCTCAATACCGGATCCCGGGATCATGCCCTAAGCCAAGGGCAGAAGCTCAACTGTTGAGCCACCCAGCTATCCCAGCTACAGAACATTCTTGTTCCCCCCAGACACAAATGTTATTCCATGCTCTGTAAAGTAAAAATCAATGGAATCAAGACTCCACCTCCTGAAGAATTCTGGTTACATGGAAGATAACTGTCCTGTAAATTACCTGTGAATTTTTTGTGAAAAAAGATGCTAGATACCCAATTAAAAACATAAAAAAAGGGCAGCCCCAGAGGTGCAGCAGTTTAGCACTGCCTGCAGCCCAGGGTGTGATCCTGGAGACCTGGGATCGAGTCCCACGTTGGGCTTCCTGCATGGAGCCTGCTTCTCCCTCTGCCTGTGTCTCTGCCTCTCTCTCTCTCTCTCTCTGAATAAATAAACAAATCTTTAAAAAATGTAAATAAATATCATGATGATTTTGCTGAGGAGCTTCCAAATTAAGGAGCTACAGGTGGTAAAACGTAGTTTGGCTGACCCGGGAGTGGGAAGATCAAAGGTGATGTTTGAGGTTTGGACCCAAAATCACTCAGCCCACACATTTTGAGCCTGCCTGTCTTCTTTTGGATAGAGGATGAAAATGCCTGTTTGTTTGTTTGTTTGTTTGTTTGTTTGTTTAAAGCTGTAAGGTGTCTAAAATGCTATGGGGAATAGAACATAAAAAACAAGTGTGCATAGAGAATTTATTGGATTCAAATCAAAACCAAAATGTAACAAAATTAATTTGCCATGCAAATTCAATCCTTGCGTCTTCAATACCAAGCATAGTTACTGAGAATAGATGCTCAATTCATGTTAGAAGAATAAATAATTGCACACATATTGAATTATAGAGTTTCATGGTGGTTAATAATAAATGGAAGTAGTTCCTGTAAATGACTGCAATTAGCATGTATGTGGTTAGGCACAGAGGGGGTAAATTATTCCAAGAAGGAAGTCACAATGAGGCTCCTCAAAAGTCACCTCAAAAGTAGGGGGTAAATGGGGCACAGACAGAAGGCTGGGATCAGCAGATTTTAGGGAAGGTTGCATCTGTAAGAGGGAGGAGGCTGAAGTATTTTATTTCATTTCCCTTTAAAATGCCAGTGCAGTGTAGTATTTAGGGAGAGATGGCTGAAATATATGAGTCTCCCCAAAACCAACATCTCAGTTCAGAATGTATTGAATGTCTTCCTGATACTGATAAAATGGAAGTTCCAGTTCTCTCATTCATTCACTCATTCATTCAGTGTTCATATCAGGCACTATGCCTCTGCTGGGGAAACACAAATTAATACAATATATTATCTACTATTGAAGAGGAAGTTAAATGCATCAACAGGCAATTATAGCACAATGTGTGAGATGTAGAAATAGAGGTTATGTATAAAGAGCTTCTAGAGCAGCGACAGAGAAGAATAAGTGGCTGCAGGATACGTAATGGGATCACAACAGGTTGACATCTCTAGCCTCACCAAGTGGAGCACCAGAAAGCAAGAAAACATATTCTATCTAGACTGAGAAGCAAAGAAATAGCAGGTGCAAAGACAACAGAGGGGCAAGAATTTTGATTAAGATAAAGTGGGAAGGTGCAAGGGCCAATAAGGTTGTGGAAAGGGAAAGAAAAAAATAATTTTCAAGATAAAATCTATGACAAATAGGTATCTCTGGAGTCAGTTGAAGGAGACTCTGGGTAATGTGGGGCACAGTGAGGTACTGGGATTCTGGAAGAACAGTAGGCAAGCAGTTGCAAGAGGAGGGGGTTCTGAAAGAGAAGTTGGAGTACACAAAGACAAACTTGATTTCTTTTTTTATCACTTTCATATGTCATGTTAAATTTATTTTTTTAACTCTTCTTAGGACTTAACTTTCTCAAGCTATGCCCAATCCCTTGCTCAGGAGTGGAGAGACAAGCAGTGGTTCTGTGATGATGTCATGGCATCGTGGGGAGGGGAAATTCAGAAATCACCAACAGTACCTGCACAGGATGGCATGTTGCCCAGAGTCACTGAAATGCCTTTGAAATTACCCCCTTGGGTGTCATGCTTTCCCCCCACACACACACAAATGCACAGGCACACACACATCCTTCTCTGAAGCAGGAGCCTGCTCAAGAGCTGAAGACTTCCCATTCCCTAGTGTCTAAAAGGAGAGTCTACCCTCTTTTCAACTCCATCTGGGGAACTCCTACAGGAGATCAATCTGGATGGCTTCACATCTTGCCATGGAATAAGCAAGCTTTGAAAGACATAGATACCTCTCCATGTGGGACTTTAAATGGAGTCCATCTAAAAGTCCTACTACAATTTAGATATTAAAAGTAATTAAAACAAATTCTTTACTAAAAATTTACATAAATTATGTATAAGATGTCTCTCAATAGGTACTCTTTAGGGATCCCTGGGTGGCGCAGCGGTTCAGCGCCTGCCTTTGGTCCTGGTTGCGATCCTGGAGACCCGGGATCGAATCCCACGTCAGGCTCCCGGTGCATGGAGCCTGCTTCTCCCTCTGCCTCTCTCTCTCTCTCTCTCTCTCTCTCTCTGTGACTATCATAAATAAATAAAAATTTTTAAAAAATTATAATAAAAAAATAGGTACTCTTTAGAACTAGAGTTTAGCTAAAAAAAAAATCAGTTTTCATGGAACTTAAGTAGAAAATTTGGCTCAAAACCCCAAATCCCTCCATGTCAAGTAGGGCAGCAGAGCTAATGCAGTGGGAAAGCCCAGCCAGGAATGGAGTCAGACAGGCTGATGGCTACTTAAGGTTCTGATAGGCTGAGAAGTAAAGAGCAACACAATAGCAATGACAGCCCCCAGTGCCTAAATTTCTACTGACTGCTTCTGTGGATCAGGCATTTCTTATTCAATCATTTCTTTTAATGTACAAAAAATCACAAAGGAAAATATAGCACCACCAAAGTTAACAAAGGACATTTTGTCATATTTGCTTTGGATTTTTTTATTTTAAAAAAGTTACAGATGAAGTCATTTATATTTCCTAAATCCCATTTCCTCCTCTTTCTTCTCAATCAGCCTCTATGTTATGAATCACATGCATATTCAGTAACATTTTCATATTTTACCACATTTATATGTACCTGTAAATATTCTAGAGTATTGCTTCAAATTTTTATTTTATTTCCTAAAATGTTCTCTTATCAACTCAAATATATGGCTTCAAAATCTGTTACTGTTGATCAGTCAGTTCTACTGCACTTATCAACTCTGCACATGCTATTAAATTTACTCACTTGTTTTGTTTATATAGTGCTTTCTCACTATCAGACTATGAAAGAAACAGGTATTTTTTTCTGTTTTCTTCACTAATGTATCATGAGGACATAAACAGTGCCTGCCATAGAGTTGATAGCTAACAAATATTTGTTGAGTAATAGAATCCAGTTAATTTATATAACTTCTAGAATATTCTTTTCTATGCATGCTTCAGAATTTATCTATTTCTGTACTAAGGTTTATTTGAATTATTCCTAATTTTTTGATAGTGTAAACAATATTGCATACATGCAGAAGTCTCTCTAATGCATTTACCTAACAGCAGAATTACTAGGTCATATGGTGTGCTTTAAAATTTATTATATGTTATCAAATTACTCTCCAAAGAGGTCTACCACTTTCCACTCTCACTGCTTTTCTACTTGCTCATTAACACTTGGCATGATTGGATTTTTTTTTCTTTTTCTAATCCGATAAAAGTAAAATGGTATCTCAGTTTTCTATTAATTTACGTTTTCCTGATTATTCACTACTATGATTGCATGTGTCTTCACACATGTCCTGGATCTCTGGATTTCCTCTTCTGTGTGGAACCTATTCCTATTCTTTATCCATTTTTCTATTTGACTTATTATTTGCCTTTTAAAAATTATCTTATAAGAATCTTTTTTTTCAGATTTTATTTATTTATTCATGACAGATACAGAGAGAGAGGCAGAGATAAGACAGAGGGAGAAGCAGGCTCCCTGCGGTAAGCCCAGTGCGGGACTTGATCCCTGGACCTTGAGCCAAAGGCAGATGCTCAGTCAGGGTGTCCCAACTTACAGGAGTCTTTAGGCTGACATATATGCCAATATCTTCTACCAGGACGTGGTCTAGCTTTCCCTTTGGTTTTCTGTCTTAGTCATTCAGAAGATTTCTAATTTCATATAGTCCAATCCATTAGTTTCCTTACTCTGATGTCATAAAGATATCCTCCTATATCTCTACCTATCTGTCATAAAGGTATCTTCCTATATTTATCTATTTATCCACCTTATAACTGTATTTCCTACGTACAGATATAAAGTTTTCTTTCTCACATTTGTCCTCTAATCCATTTAAGTTTAATTTTATAAATGATGGAAGACAGAACCTAATTTCATTTTTTTAAAGATTTTATTTATTTATTCATGAGAGACACAGAGAGGCAGAGACACCGGCAGAAAGAAAAGCAGGCTCCATGCAGGGAGACCGACACGGGACTCGATCCCGGGTCTCCAGGATCAGGCTCTGGGCTGAAGGCAGCACTAAACCGCTGAGCCACCCGGGCTGCCCTAATTTCATTTTTTTAACAAAAAAATTCAATAAAGAGTCCTTTCTGTATAGACTCTCCACCTCCATCCTATACCAACGTTCCATATGTGAGCATCTTCTCAAGCTACCTATTCTGTTCTATTTGATCTATTTGTCTATCCTTGTGCTAACTCCAAATTTTAAATTGTGCAACGTGCTGAAAATTTTTATAAATCCATATATGGGTAAATCCTTGTTTTTTGCTTTTTTTTTTGCCGGTTTATTTCAAAATTGGCTGTTCTTACAATGGTACATTTGCATATGCTAGAAGCTGCAATCACACACATACACACATCCTATAACACAACTTCACAATACTGACACATCCATATATGAACTGAAATCTGCAGTATTGTCTCAGATTATCTAATTATCCAGGTCTGCTTCTCTGTTTTTCAATAATATTTATATTTTCTTCAAAATGGTTGTACAGATTTTTCTTACATTTTTTTTCCTAAGGACCATATAGATTTAGTTGATAGCATGAAGAGTATCTTTTCTATTACATTTTTAATGGGCTATTTCTGGTATATAAGAGGAAGCAAAGTGAAAGCACCAAATCTGGAATCAGTTCACTGCAATTTCATCACATACTGTGAGCATGGGAAATTTCTTCAATCTATGACTCAGTTTTCTCAAATTTCAAATGGGATTAATAATAATCAGTGCCATCTCATAAGGTGATTGTTAAGGGTAAATAATTTAACATATATGCAAAGTGCCTGGCACATGGTAACCAAATGTAAATGTTAGCTTTCATTTCTATAAGAATATTAACTTGATTGATAATAAATGATAAATAAACCTGATTATTAGATTGATTTTATGTCTAACAGCCTTGCAAACTCTCTTATTAGTTCAAATAGTTTGGAGATCATTTTAGATTCCTTCTTAATAATGATATAATCTACAAGTAGGAACAAACTTAGTTTCTTCCTCTTATTCCTTATACCTATAAATATTTCTCTTTCTTGTCTTACTATATTATCTAAGACTTACAGCATCATAAGTGGAGCAGGAAATAAGAACATTTCTGTCTAACTCCCTTTAAAAGATATATGCTAAAATTTCACCTTTAAGATTTATGTTGCCATAATTTTTTGTTAGATACTTTTTATCAGGTTAAGGAAGGCCCACTGCATTCCTAGATTGATAGCAATTTTTATCATAAATGGATCTTGATGTAGGTATTTAGATTTTCCTTAATTTAATCCCTACATGGTAGTTTAAACATTTAGCAACAATATACTTTGGCCTGGGAATCAGCAAACTACAGCCTAGACAACCTGTTTTGTAAGGAAAAAAAATTTTAAATACAATTTTTAAAAAGCATATTAGAACATATCCACACCTGTTTATTTACATATTATCCATAGTTGCTTTCAAACAATAAAGACAGGGATGAGTAGCTGACAGAGACCACATGGCTCATAAAGCCTGAAATAGTTACCATCTGGCGCCCCTTAGAGAAAAAGTCTGCCCACTCTGATATACAGCATATTAAACCCCTCATCTTACAATTTATACTCTATATTGGAGGACTGAGGAATAAACAGGGAAGCAGGACAACGAGGTTTTTTGAAAAAAAAAAAATGTCTCTTCCAGCTCCCTAATTTCTCTGTTCCACCTCCTTTCCTGTCAAAGGTTCTCTTTTCGCTCTACTTCCTCACATTCCTTTTTTTTTCATCTCTTACTCTTTTGTCCCCTTATTCTATATTTTTTTAAAAGCAATACAAAATCTCCTCCTCTAACTAAATCAAGAAGAAAATGGGCCAATATTTCTTCAATATTTAGTATGTGCCAAGTGCTATACTCAATTACTTCATTCAAAGTTCAGTCACTCAACAAATACATATTGGGCATTATATGTCAGGTACTTATTCTAGGGGCTTAAAATGTAGTAGTGAACCCAACAAAGATTCCTGCTATGAAGCTCATAATTTAATGGAGGGAAACAAACAATAAAAAAGTATATAAGGGCTGAAAGCTATCAACAAAAGGAGGAGAGATGTGGGACAAAAGCAGGGAAGGAATATGTTTTGCTTTGCAGAACCAACAGTTCCAGCCAAAGAGATGCCCAACTGTGTGTTTCACCTGATAACCCCTTACTAGGTGTGCCTTGCTTGATATCCTCTTATGTGAGCCAGTTTGAGCAGGACTAGAGCTAAGGACCTGTACAGAAGCCCAAGTTGTCCTGACGTTACCTTTAGCTCCTTTCAATACTAAAATCTCCTACATCTGGGTGGAGTTTTCCAAACACTTTTTTAAATGCACAGTGTATAGCATGTGCAGATAGGTATGCATAATTGAACAGAAGTGTCTAGGCAGGGCAGCCCCGGTGGGGGGAGCAGTTTAGCATGGCCTGCAGCCCAGGGCGTGATCCTGGAGACCCTGGATCGAGTCCCACTTCAGTCTCTCTGTATGATGTCTGCTTCTCCCTCTGCCTGTGTCTCTGCCTCTGTCTCTGTCTCTATGAATCAATAAATAAAATCTTAAAAAAAAAACACTTAAAAAAAAAAGAAGTGTCTAGGCAAGTTCCCTGCCCTGCTCCCTAATACACTGAATAAAAGCTTCCTGTACCATTCCCACAGAAGGCAGTGCTTTGAGAGCTATCTCTCTGTCTCCTTTCTTGTAATAAGTAATAAAATGTCCTTTGCTTTCAACATTTCCTTGAGTTATGTTCAGGGCACCCTAACCCACAATCTCTTCAGTCCAGTCATAAGATCAACATGGATTTCACTATGTGAATGTGCTTCATAAATAATCATTATTTAATGTATGATATAATTCTTTCAAGAGTTTCATGATTTTAAATTAATCATATATGTGGTATCTAAATGTAGTGTCTCCCTTGATTGGATGGAGTCCCCAAATGTGGGCAAATGATTGGGGCCCCAGCAGTGGAAGGATTCACCTGAGGCACAACAAAGGAGATAGAAGTTGATTGAGTCCACCCCTCAAGGAGCAGATGAGTGGCTATCTACCTGAGGCAGTGGGTAGGGGCTGTTTTTAAAGGGGGAAGAGGAGCAGGTGTGGTGACATATAGCATTTTCCCTTTATTGGTAAATGTTCCTAGTTGTAAGTAGCCCATTGGTCAGTTAGGCCTGTGGATATTCTGAAGTGGGTCTCCTAATGGATCTGTCTGTATTCAGCCAGGGAGTTGGGGTTACTTTGGGCACTTCTGCATTAATCAAGTTTCCATTGCTCAAACCTGTTGCCTAAAAGTGGCCTCCTACAATATATTTATTATAATTTCATAGATTTCTAGATAAATCATATTTCTTTGTAATAAAAACTACTTGGATGCTATAGAGCTAGACTCTTGGATTTTGTTCTTGAATTACTTATTTTAAAAAAAATTATACCTAGGGGCACCTGGGTGGCTCAGTTAAGCATCTGACTTTTGATTTTGGCTCAGGTCATGATCTCAGGTATCAAGCCCCACCTTGGGTTCCCTGCTCTGCTGGGAGTCAGCTTCTCCCTCTTCCTTTGCCGCTATGCCCACCACCCCTGCCCCACTCCTGTGCATGTTCTCAATTTCTCTCTAATTAATTAATTAAACCTAGATTTTCAAATATTAGTTTTGCTTCAAATAAATCTAAGGACCTGGAGATTTATTTACTTTACCCCTAGAAATTAGGAGACAATATTACGTTCTCAATCTCCTATAAAGTCTCAGATTGTATTCTTGAAAAGTCACTTCACCACTTGAGTATCT